>NW_025894235.1:0-5431 GCF_002878395.1 Capsicum annuum
TTAATTCTATCAAACTTAAAGAATGCATTGATTATTCACTATTTTCTCTTGTAGGTTAATCCTGTTAAGGCATTTACCATTAACCCATAGGTTAAAGCCTCTAGATTTCATACCCTTTCTTTCCCACAAACACTTTTCTATTTGAACATGTGATGTTCTTGGGCTCACCTTTAAAGTTTGCAACCAAGAAAAGTCATTAAAGTGAATAAGTGTTTATGCAACGTCAAATTCCCACTGAACTCAATTAGAATTACAACCTAAATCAGTTTTTCACATCAAGGCTTTCATAACCCTAGTTATAGGAGCTTAGCCACACATTTCCATAGAAGAAAGAGAAAGAATATTTGTATTATTCTTAAATAAATTCAGAATTCACTTACAAAAGTTACAAGAGTTAGTTCTTAAATCTTCAATAGAAATGGAATGATTGGATCCACAAATTTTGCTTGATTCACAAACTACTAGTTACAGAGTTTCAAAGATAGAAAACTAAGGTAAAAATATCAAAGATAAGAGAAATAAAACCCTAACTGGGTATTTATATGCTTCTAGGTACAGAGGATTTAAAATTTAAAATCAAAAAAAAATCGCGTCCAAGTTGACGGTCTAACTAATGGCCCATTGGAGGCCCGACGCTCCATCGTATGGGCCTTTGTTTGATGTCTTAAAATACCAGGTTCTTTTTAGGTCTGACTATTACATTGGCGGACCATCGCAGGACTAACAGTCTGTTGCGTTGGTCGTCGCTGGGTCTTCTGAAATCCTAAATTCTATTTAAGCCTGACGGTCAAGTTGGAGGTCCTTTGAGAATCTGACGGTCCACCATTTGGACCGTAGCAGAGGTCACTCAGTTCCTTCTTTCTATTTTGGTTTGATGGTCAATCCAACGGTCCATCGCATAACGGGCGGTTCGCCAGTTTGCCCGTCAGATGTCCTTTTATGCCATTTTTGGAAGTTTCTTCTATGATTCACTCCTTAACCTAAAAACACTCAAATCCAGTGTTAAATACAACTTTAGCTGCTTGAAAACATACAATTTTTCTAAGAAAAAGATTCAAAATTTTCCGTCAAAAGCCAGAACATCAGATTCTCGAAGCCTTTGGAGTATATGAAACTTGAAAGCGCCTCAAAAATTTGATGTCGATGGGCTGCTCGTTGGTGAGTTTTCATCAAGACACTTAAAAAAAGAGCATCCGCCATTATCCTTTCCAACTGCACTATTAAAATTTTTTTGACCTGGATTCCAATCGGTGCGTGACGTCCTAAAAATAGTTGGATTGCCACAATGACATTTGTAGGACACTTTTTCATTTGATTTTTTGGATGCTTGAGACATTGTAGTTGTTATCAAAAATTAAAGCCAAAAAAATGAGAGTGTTAACACAAAAATAGACTTCCTTTTATGGAAGAAAAAAAGTAAGATATTACCGTTGGGTGTTGATTTGACGTGTACTTTATTACCATTGTAAAAATCTGATATTTTGATTTTTTTTACTGCTGGTCTTATTTAATTGACCTTATTTATAATTGATGCCTTCTCAGGCTTTTGGTAGATGATTCATCGCATAGATAGACAGACTAGCATATACTAAGAGCTAATTCCTTAATAATCGCACTAGACTATGCTACATATTCATGGGCCATAACTAGCACATATTTTGAGAAGGATTATTTAATCAATAAAATAATAAATAATTAGATTTTATTCAATTAGAGTAGCTTGAATAAGTCATGTGATCGTATGAGAGTCCACGTAAATTGGATAGTGGATGAACAACAAACATGCTTGGAGCAATGTTTACCTAAAGCATAAGTATATTGTTGTGCAGAATCTATTTGTTCAACAACAACTCATCACCTCACATCTTTGATCACCACTTTTTATATATGTGGACTCTCATACGAGCATATGACTTGTTTAGGCTCATTTAATTGCATAATATCCAATTATTGATTATTCTATTAATTAATTAATTCTTCTCAAAATATGTGCTAGTTATGGTCTATGAATAAAAAGATATAGTCTAGTTATTTATTTGTGGAAGTAGTGTACAGTCTATGCTAGACTATATCAGGTCGAGTACAAAATTAAGCATAGTCTAGCATATATGTTGTACAACTTCAATAATAAATGTACTAGACTATGACACATATTTATAAACCATGACTAGCACATATTTTAAAAAGGATTATTTAATTAATAAAATATTAAGTAATTGAATTTTATGAAATTGAATAAGCCTAAACAAGTTATGTGATCATATGAGAGTACACATAAATTGAAAGTGGTGATCAAAGATGTGAGGTGATAAGTTGTGGTTGAGCAACCAACATCCTTAGGGCAATGTTTTACAAAGCACAAGTATATTGTGCGGAATTCATATGTTCATCCGCAGTCCATCCTTACACATCCTTGATCACCTTTTACAATTTACGTGGACTCTCATACGATCACATGACTTGTTCAAGCTCCTTTAATTGCATAAAATCTAATTATTTATTATTTGATTACTTAATTATTTCTTTTTTTTCAAATATGCTACTAAAGGCAATAAATCAATACGGTATATTATTGACAAGTCTTATAGTCTATGAAATACACTGGATACAATCAATGGACCTATATTGTTGAATGCATCGAGTAAGTATATGTTCGAGCATAGATATTGAGATGAGTATATAATAAACTCATCGACTTTGCATTTAATTTTTTATTAATCAACATAATTGCAGATAGACCAGATTCATTTTTCATTTGCGTATATGAATTAATTTGACGTCTGAAAACTGTCTTGTTCATCTTCTAACTTGATCTCATGAAAAAATTCTAAAAAGAAAAAAATTATAAAATTACAATGTAGACAAATGCAGGAAACAAGAATTAATTTTCCATTATCATAAATGAATTAATTTTCACATCTCACAACCGTTTGATTCATCTTCTAACATAAAAAATTGCAAAAATTTAAACTAGAACAAAATTGCAAAATTAAAATATACACGAATATAGGAAATACATATATTTCATTAATAATTCATTGCAATGATGGTGTAGAACCATATTTATAGTAAAAACAACAAAAAATGCAAATGACGAAGCTTTCATCTAATATTCCCAACCATGAAAGGTTTTCCTTGCAACGAACTTAAAAAAAACTAAAATTAAAAAAACTAATCTAAGGGGGTGGTGGGGGGTGATCATCTCCTCCAGCTCCATGTTGAGCCGCTCCACAGTCGCCCATAAAAAATGGGCGATCCACCAGAGTTCACGGTGGTCGTACTCCCTGTCCTATCCCAGTCCATAGAATAGCCGGTTGAAGTCGTTATGGAGGAGGAGAAGGTCGTAGTTATGGTGGATCCTTATTCTGGGTCTTAAAGGAATGTCTGGCATCTTGTCAATTAAATCTAATTTATAAGTTGATGAAGATGAATTTTGGGTTTAGTAGAAGGGTGTTTATATAGACCGAAATAGAACCCTTTGGTCTTCCCGCCTATTAGTTGGTAGACGTGTAAATCGGTGAAAATCAAAGAGAGGTAGCATATACCCAATCCACGTATCGTGTGAGTGGACATGCAGTAACTTTTTTTATATGTAATAAATGCTCAACTGTTCCTCTATCCCTTTTAATAATTAGGGTGTTTAGTAGACTTTATATGGTATCGATAATAAACTATGTGTTAAATAAAGAATATAAGCAATAGACCTGACACGCAATATATGCAATACCTTAAAAGGTCGATAATAGACACAGAGTGAAATCAATAAGTCTGGTATTAATCATACCACTGAAGGGTTTTCAATATATTGCCATGACTTACAAAAACAAAAATTCATACAAGTCTAACTACGATTTGTTGTTGTTATAAGTTGTTCTATTGTGCCCGGGTCTCTTGCACAATGAACACTTATTCCTCCTCTTTGATTTGAAAGTCTTGCCCATACCCTTAATGCATTTTCTTTTCTTCCTTCCGAGCTTGGTGACCAAGAGAGGTGGAATAAAGTTCACACATGGAATGCGTCATTCAGACACCAAAGGAACAACATTAATGATTCTGAATACGCAAGGAGGTACTCTTCTACTTTATAAACGAGCGAAGAGTAATCATAGACTCTCAAACCATAATCATCACCGTGCTTTAATCGCAAAGCGGTCATCGCGTGATCGCATGGTATTTTAACCTGGTCAAACTTCCAATAAGAACACGACCTTTCCAGTAGGTCCACTTTAGTCATACAACCACTGCCAAACACTGTGAATTTCCTTTCATCCCTGCTTACGTTCTCCATATAGAAGGAGTCGTCCTCACTCATATTGCCTCTTAAGATATTTTTGGTGTTGGGAACAAATTTGTTATCCTTATATTTAAGGACGTAGGCACGCGCTTCCCTAAATATTTCACCAAACCTCTTAGCAATCGAATTGAATATGGATGCCACGGGGTACTCCCTTTTGGCAATCAATATAGCATTCATCGACTCAGTAATATTTTCGGTCATCACATCAAACCTATTTCCGGGCAAATATGCCCTGCTCCATTTCTCAAAACCAAGCTCATGCTCAAGGAAAAAGGCTACCTTAGGACAGTAGTTCTTGAATTCCACAAAATGGTTGCTAAACTCCTCAGGAGAATATGCCTTTGCCACATTGTAGAATAGATAGAGATGTTCTCCATGGTGGTGATTTACCTAGAGATTTTTAGCTAGGTACCTCATGCAGCACCCGTGATAAGCATGGTTGTAAGCCTTCGTGATGCCGTTGGCGATGCTTTTATGCCTATCGGAATTAAACCACAATCTGGTCCATGGACCACAACAGACTTCAGCTTCTCAAATTGAAACGTCCAAGACACATCGTTCTCCTTGTCAGCGATGCCAAAGACAATGGGATAAATATGGTTCTCCGTATCCTATGCAATCGTGATTAGCAGAATGTCCTCGTGATTGCCGTATAAATAAGTATCATCGATCGCAATAACCTTTCTTATGTTGGCGAATCCCCTAATGCGAAGGCCCAATGATAAAAAATAGTACATAAACCTACAATCGACCTTGTTTACCATGATGAAATAACTACTGCCAATATTAAGAACATCGATCATGTACAAAAAAGTGGGTAAGTAGGAATACCCGTGCTCCGCTGTCCCTCAAACCATTTCCTTGGAAATCACACCCCAGCCAACATTTCCAATAGCTTGGTATACTTTAAAAGTTCTTGAAAATGATCCTCCGAATCTCGCTAGTGTCTGGACCCTTTCCTTCGTGATACATATTCACACAGAGCGATGCAATGACTTTAGACGTAATTTTTCTATGGCAGCGCTTGGCGTATTCGATGCCGCAACTATGATCGCTGATGTATTTATAGATGACAAATCTATCCATGCATTCATACTTCTTTGCCAGCAACATCCACGCGCAGCTAGGACAAAC
>NW_025894236.1:0-5192 GCF_002878395.1 Capsicum annuum
ATATATATATATATATATATATATATATATATATAATATTTTTATGAATGACTATTAAATTTGTACACTAAAAAAATCTTTTTTCTTGGTTAAAAGAGTTTAAATCATCAAACAAAATATATATGTTACTAATCATTATAATTACATTATTAGATAAATAGTTGGTCACAAATGATACTATTTGTTTGCTAAAATGACTCTTAATTGAAAAATATTGATTGAGTAATAACTATATCACTATTAAAATATTGTTAAATACGCATGTTGCGTCATCAAATATACATGAACCGTTCACTAATCGTTCATGAAGTTGTATATCTTCAGTGAGTGTTCTCCATATATCTTAGTTGGTGAGTTTTTTTTTCTTAGAGAAACTCATGTATTGTACAATAATAATTATCCAAATTTAAAAGAATATATTAAAAAGGGGGAATAATACATAAAAATCACATTTCATAAATTAGAAGTTTCATACAAAAGAGGTACTAATATGACTAGAGTTAGGTTCTCCATAAATACAAAAAGTAGAAATGTTTAATTAATACAAGCATTAATCGATTATAAGCTTAAAAAATCAAAATGGACTACAAGAGGGTAATTTTGGAATAAGTGAAAATTATAAGGGATACAAAAATTGTTTACTTGGTCAACTTTCAATAGATTATAAGCTAAAAAAATAAGTAGGTAATGGCCAACTTCTAGTTTTTGGCTTATAAAAAGTCAAAATTGGCTTTTTAAGCAATTTTTTAAATTTCCAAACACTCCTAAAATCCAAAAATAGCTTTTAAGCTATTTTGATCAAATTATAATCTAATCCAAATACCCTAAAAAATACTACCACAATTTAATTTAACATAACTACTTAAAATCTCAATTATTTTAAATAATTACATAAATCTCTGATTCTACTTAAAAGGTTGGATACATCATTGAAATGTGTAATTTGTTCATATAAAATTAATTAATATATCCGAAAGAATATGATGTATCCGTGCGGACTACATCACAGATATTTAGAAATTTTGAAAAAAAGTTGAAATAAGGAATTATTAGCAGGATTAAAATTTGTATAACTTTTACTAAATATTTATTTTGACAGTGAGCATAATTATTACCATATAATACTTCTCTCTACATTTTTACTCGTCTCTATTTCAAAAATTGATTTTTGTGTTTATTTATCACTTAAAATATATCGAGAAACGATAATTATGTTTTTCATGCTTTCTATAACATTAATTACTAGTTCTTCAAATTATTTTTCAAGACCTAATACTAACCATGAGTTAATATAGATACATATTATGGTAAATGTAAGGAAATAAACGTATTAAAGATGAAAGAATAGTGAAGTTTGCAAACTCTCGATTAAATTTTCTATCGAGTGAAAGATCTTATTTAAATAGTCATTCTATACAAGGATCCTATAAAAGGATTGATGCAAATCCTATATTGTCTTTAATCTACAATTTTAAGATATACGCAATAAATTATAATAATTATTTACCATACACCAACTATTTGAGATTACTGAGAAATTAGGAACAAGATAAGGTTAATCAATAATTTTTTTGTTCGTTCCAATCTACACGATTGTTGTGAGAGAAATTTTCAGTTAGTACTCCAACAAGAGATGGTGAGGTTTGAACAAGAAGCTTGGATCTCAACAAATTGAATCGAGTTGTATCAAGAATTTTCATAAAGATATCTGCTAGTTGACTATGAGAGCTAACAAAGCGAACAATAACTAAATTATCATCTACTTTCTCGTACAAAATGATAGTCAAGCTTAATGTATTTTGATCGTTGATCAGGATTGCCAAAGATAAGAGCAACACTTAAGTTGTCGCACAATAAAATCGTAGGTTGTTTTATAGGAGCATTTTGTTAATGTAAAATTTGCTCGATCCAAATAATCTTAGTGGTAGCAAAGGCAAGAGCTCGAAACTCACACTTAACGATAGCCCATTGAGTGGTGAATGGATTATGCACAAACTGGCACATTCGATTGACAACATAACAAATTTTAGGACAGGTAATAGTGCCATATTAAGGAGTTCCAACAATACTCTGATATAGGTAAAAATCAGGAGAGGATCACCATCGTGAACAAGGAGAGACCCTAGGGTTGCTGGAGTTGAGATAGGTTTGGGTTTTAGCCATTTTGGTGCGAAGAAGAACATCATGAATATATTTTTATCGAGTGATTGAAATGGTATCTTTTTGTCAGGTAACTTCAATTCCAAGCAAAAAGTAAAGAGGTCCAAGATCCTTCAAAGAAAAAGTAGCATAAAGTATTGCATAAATTGATTAATGAACTGAGGATTGCTTTCTCTGACAATAAGATCATCAACATACACTAAGATATAGGTGACATCATTAGGTGACTGTCGAACAAATAGAGAGAAATCAGATAGACAAGATTCATAATCATGAGAGATAAGAAAAGTTTTGAGCTTAGTAAACCATGCTCGAGGAACCTATTTAAGGCTATGAAAAGCTTTTTTGATGAGACATACATGATTTGAATATTGAGGATTGACAAACCCTGTTGGTTTCTCCATAAAGACCTGTTCATTAAGCTTACTATTTACTATCAAGTTGACGTAAATGCGAACCTTTAGTGAAGGCAATAGAGATAATTAATTGAATAGTGATTGGTTTTATGACAGGACTAAGGTATCAACATAATCAATTTTGTCCACTTGATGGAACCACTTAGCCACTAAAAGATTTTTATAGCACTTAATGAAGCCGCTAACATGATGCTCTATGTTGTAAACCTACTTACAACCAATAATATTAGAGTTAGAAAGAGGTGGAAAAAGTTGCCATGTATTATTTTGAAGAAGAGCAAAAAATTTTGTTTGCATAGCTTACTACCATTGAGGAAATTTGAAAGCCTAGTTAAAATATTTGGTTCTTGAATAGGTAATGGATCAGCTAGAAGGGGATGTTTGGATATGGTTAGGTCTTTTAGGGCTAAGGAGTTGGTTTTATAATGAGTTATCATTTTATGGTAAAAGTTATTTGGTGGTTAAAAGTACGAAGAAATAGTTAAATGGTAAGAGGACAGAGAAGGTCGAGAGTGGATTGGAGATTGTGAAGGTGAAATAAAGTTCCTGAAAAGTGTTGAAGAAGGTGATTCATTAGGTTGTGAAGAGATGATTATCTGTGTGCTTTTAAAAGGATGAACAATATCCCAAATAATCATTGACAATTGAGTTGAAGCCTACGAAGGTAAAGAAAGGGATGCATCTTGATAAAGTAGTGTGGAGGGGATTCTAAAGGAAATGGAGTATGATCCAAAATTGGATGTTTTAGGTAGTCTTGATAAGGAAAACATTCCTCATCAAAGACAACATTGCGAGAGATAAGAACCCAATTAGTTGACTCATGCAGACATATATAACTGTTGCGTTTTAAGATATAACTAAAAGATGCATAGTTGAGAGCGGAATTCAAACTTATGGTTATTGTAAGGATGAAGAAAGAAAAAACAAAGATAACCAAAGGATTTTAAGAAACCATAGTTAGGTAGACGGCAATGTAGACATTTATATGGAGATGAGTGGTTTAGGATGGGGGTGATGGTGTAGTTAGAGAGGTAGACTATTGTGTGGAAGGCTGGTTCCCAAGAAGACAATGGGAGAGAAGCATGGGCAAGAAAAGATTATTCCTTTTCAATAATAACATGATTGCATCACTCCAGAGAACTATTTTGTTTCAGTGTGTAGGGGTATGAAACTCAATGTTGGATGCCTAGGTATTGAAGTTGAGAAGAAATATTATGAAATTCACCTCCCTAATCAATTTGTAGACATTTTATTTTGGCATTGAATTGGATTTCAACCATGGTATGAAACTGTTTAAAAATAGTAAGCACATCTGATTTTTGATGGGTAAAATAAATACAAATAACTTTAGTACAATCATCCAAGATCAAAATAAAGTAACGAGTTCCATTAATAGAATTGATAGGAGCAGGACCTTAAACATCTGAATACACAAGATCAAAATGATGCAAACTAGACTCATGACGATGAACTAATGAAATACGATGACTCTTACCCATTTGATAGGATTCACAAACACTAGAAAATCTAAAATTTTACACAAGAAAATTATAACTAGAGACAAAATGATGTGCTATATAAATATAGCACTTTCACGCTTAAAACGAGGAAAATATGCAAGTTTCTGAGATTGTTTTATTAGATATGATGCATTTTGGGTATGTTTTGCAGAAAGCTAGGTTTTAGATGCTAAGTTCATGAAAAAAATGAAAAATGGTATTTTTGGTTACTTATTGGATCAATTTTGGGTATTCATGACACTTTCCCAATGTTCGTGACCAAAGCATCTAATGAAAGTTGAAGATTCAAAGTTTGGTTGCAAGTATTGAAAGGCCCAACACTTACCTATGTCTATATGTAGACCATATGTAGCACATGTGATCTGTATAAGACTAAGGTAAGTATCGGAAGTGAAGATCCCAAGAGTAAAAGAGCTGAAAAATAACTTTAGACACTTACCTATGTCAACATGTGGACCGTATGTAGCATATGTGATCTGTATAAGACTAAGGTAAGTACCAAAATTGAAGATCCCGAGAGTAAAAGAGCTGAAAAATAACTTCTGACACTTACCTATGTCAACATGTGGACCCTATGTAGCACATGTGGACCACACGTAGGTAAGGTAAGTGCCAGGAATTGAAAATCCTGAGAGCAGAAGCTGCAGGAAATTTTCCATGCACATGTAGGTGTCTACATGCGCCCTGCCTTAGGCCACATGTGGCACATGCGCCTATGTCCAAGCCATATTTGGACACCACATGTGGCCACCAACCCCCTTTTTGACCTTTTTTCATCTGGACTTTAATTTTAGGATTTCCTCATGTACTATAAATACCCCTTATGTATTTTTTAATAGAATTTATGCACTCTTGACACTTACAAATATATTTTGATTCTGAGATTCAATTTTGATCTTGAAATTCTCTTGTATTGATTTTTATTGATTAATTCATTATGATTTTGGGGTTTTACTTATGATTATTATGATTTCATCTTATGGTTTCAATCATGAATGTTGTTGATTACTTCACAAGCATGACCGGCTAAAACCCTTAGCTAGGGTTTGTGGAAAACCTGGCAAATTAACAAAGTAGGAAAAGTGCTATTATTGTT
>NW_025894237.1:0-7206 GCF_002878395.1 Capsicum annuum
TTTTTTTCGCCAAATAATGAAGTAAATAATTCTCAAATATTTTTCTAAAACTAAGTTTAAGGACTATCCTTGGATAAGCTCTGAGGGGTGCTTAATACCTTCCCCTCGTGTAACCAAAATTCTTAGTTAGAATCTCATCGGTTTTCGTAGACTAAAATCAAAGTTTTACATTACAAAAAGTGGTTTTCCTAATTTTTCCCAAAGTTAGGTGGCGACTCGAAATAAAAATAAGCAATAATTTCTCAAAAATCAAAAAGAGTCATCACGACCATCATACGTTGCCGACTGTTCCAAAATCGGGCGCGACAGCGTGGCGATTCTACTGGGGATTTACTTAGATTTTGACCTTAACGAACTTAGTTAAAGAATTATATTTGGGAATGTTTGCCTATTTTGTGTTTATTTTTGCTATAATATAAATTTTAGAAATATACACAACTTTGTTTGAAAGGACGCAAGCTAAATCCAAACTTGTGTTCCTTATTTGTCTGAAAGCATTACTTGTTACTGTTTTATCACTTGCACTTTTCCTATCGAGTCTTGGTCGTACACAATTCACACACTGAACACACGAGGGGTGTACTACACTCCTCTAAATCTTCTTTCGATTTCTTAGTTTTAGAGTCGGTGCAATTAGGCTAGTGTACCTTCTCACAGCTATTCTGGGGAAAGGGTACTTAATACCTTTCCATCGAGTAACCAAAATCCTTACTTCGAATCTCATTGATTTTTGCAGACTAAAATTAGAGTTTTACATTACAAAAAATGGGTTTCCTGGTTTTATCCAAAGTTAGGTGGCGACTCAAAACAAAAACAACCAATGATTTGTCAAAAACTAGAAAGAGTCATCACGACCACTATACGTTACAGACTGTTTCGGTCGATCAAAATGAGGCGCGATAATATCACTATTCTTTTTGAGCTCGTGCATGTAGAAAAGCTTTGGCGAAATATGCTTTGTTCTATCTCCTTTTATAAATCCTTCCTTGAGTTGTGCTATGCATGTTGCATCATCTTCATGTAAAATCGTGGGTACTTTGTCACATTTCAAATCACATTTTTTCTCAAATGAGATGTATTATTGACTTCCGCCACATACATTCTCGACTTGCTCTATGAATAGTTATCGTCCTAGAATAATATGAAAATCATATATACATGGTATGACAGTGACCTTTCATGACAATATACATGACATAATATGAACCATTATGTCGATCATATGAATATTATACGTATTAAAAAACTTGACAATAGATGTTAGCATAAACACATTCATGCAAGGACTTTCAATTACAATATGCAAGCGATCTACTTCAGTATCTCCATGTAGAAGTAAAACTATATCATGCTCATAGTTGCAGCAAGATGTGTAAATGCAACAATTGTACAAGATATGATACTTCAAGATTCAATTCAATTTTGCATGTTTGTCATTTCAACTTTTTCAGCAAATAATCTATCACTTTTGAAAACTCTCGAAGATTGTCAATAATATTCAAATCACCAATTTATTCCTTTTATGAATTATAACAAGTTTCGTAGAAAATTTTATATGCTTCAGACATTTTGAATCCTTTAGGAACTTTCCTATAGATTTTTGTCAAGTGAAAATATCCAACATTTCATGTGTGAGACCTTCTAGTTCTGAACTGAAAATCAAATAAGTTTTACACTTCTCAAGATGCATCCTTTCATCTCACTTGATAAATACTTCTCCATCAGTATACTTAAATAAACGTGAAATTCAGATCCTCGTAATCTTTTACACTATTACGTCAATATTGTATCAAAACTATTATTGATGATATATCATTTTGTATCGGTTCACAATGTGACATAACATTTTTAGATCTCATCACCTTGTTATTTTTAGGTACTTGATTTTCATAAGGTATCATGAAGTGTAATGTCGTAGGCTCTTTAAGAGCTGATTACCCCTTATTATAATCATTTATTCTTTATCCTTTTCAAGGATTATTTCATTTGAAATCGATTGCTATATATGTGTAGACTTTGACCTTTAAGAACACATAATATGAGCACTTGCAATTTAAATATAAGTTTAAATTTGAGTCAAAAATATTTTCGACATTTGACTTGAATTACTTTTGAATGAGGATCTGATGATAATTCCTAACATACTTCATAGTTTCTCATATTCTCTCCCTTATGTTAGAAAAACTAACATATATCCTCTTTCTTCTTTGAGAAATTCATCTTTGTACATCATGATATATTCATTAATCGTAGACTGCATATTAGAATTATTAGATGGACAATGTGTGGTTTCTGACTCAAAATAAACTTTGAGAGAGAATTAATCTTAATTTATTGATTTGATGCATATAAGTACTTTTGTATATAATATATCATATTTCAAACCAATACATGAAGCTTTGTTCTCATTGTCAATGATCCAGGTATTTAGCAAAGACATTCAATACCGAATCAGCATTATCAATATGTGTATATCTTTGGAATGTCACAATTGTTCATGTCAACTTATGATCGTTTATACTAGTAAACTCCAAGCTTAACATGACATGTGCTCTTTACTTTGGTAAACTTCCGATTTACTATGACATAAATTTTGTATCAATAAACAATAAACTCTTAGCTTATCATGGAATGTTATCTCATCATGAATAGGTAACTTTTCACATTCGTGTTCTTACCATAGTAGCTTGGAGATATTCAATATTCCAACTATTCAACCTCTTCTGAAGGTGGATTGTACTATCTTCATAACTAAGAACACGTTCGAATGTATATACAATCACGTTCGCCCCAAGGTATAAATCTGTATTTGTAATAATCAAAATTTTCATTCCCCTGGAATGAAATATAATCGTGCCTTAAGCATATCAAATTATGATAGTTTATAGCTTTAAGATATTACTACTTCAGGAGAAAATCAAGGCATACATATGATTATAGAGAAATTTTCTCTAACACATCTTAATTATAATCATAATAAGCATGTGAAAATATTATCACTTTTGATGATTATTATCATATTGTCCCTCCACGCTTATAATCGTACATTCAATCACTTGTTATAATAAGCATGTGAAAATATTATCACTTTTGATGATTATTATAATATTATTCCTCCACGCTTATATTCGTACATTCAATCACTTCTTCTTTCAGACAAATTAAGCATTGCTACCATATTCACTTAAGGGAATGGAATATTTTCAAACAAATTAAGCATTGCTACCATATTCACTTAAGGGAATGGAGCATATTCAATGAGACATATTTCATGACTTTTCCTAAAAAAAAATACATTATTTTGCATTAGCCATCATTATATTATCAGTATGGTGCACCGAAATTCAAATTCAATGTCTTATCCATATAAAGATATCTTAGACAACAAATCGATGGAACTTGAACCCAACTTCTTCATCATGATGTATCAGGACTCTAACCCGATATCTTACGCTTTCGATGCGATGAAATATAAATCCACCTTCTTACTCTTAACCAATGACTTGTAATCCAAAGTATTAAAATTTCAACAAAACATAAAAACATATAACTAGCACAATTCAGAACATTGTAAAACTATTATAGGCTCATCAATAATCACACTCTGCCAAATTAACAAGTGGAGATAAATGCTAATCAGCACATTAATGAATTGATGCCACAAACTCAAAAGTAAAAAAAGATTGTCTAGTCAATCAACTTTTATCAATTTGGCGTGGAATACTAAAATTGAGTAGTATCCTTAATTTAAATAATTTGTCCAATTAATAACTTCTTTGAGATTTCATTAATTCAACAAGAAAGAATTAGTAAAAAAAAAAAAAAACAAATCAGACTAATAGCATCGAAACTATTGAATAGTTTTAATGTCTCGTTTTACATGAGAAAGATTATCTTTCCGCCTATTTCAGTTGGTTTGAGAGGGATGATTTACAATCAAAAGAATCTTCTATTTATAAGGGAACTCTGAAAGATAGGTATTCTATATCTTGATAGATAGATATTTACTATATCTTGGTAGATACTCAATATATTTTGATAGATATCTACTATATCCATTACATTCAGTAAATATATTTATAACAGTACTAAAATTAACAAAAATATTTTTGAAATTTCTTTGGGGAATTTTTGATCGAAATGATAAAAGGGTCCTCACTTCGAATGAGCTAATAAAAAATAGTATGGACATTTTAAAAGGTTAAAACATAGAGAAGGTCCTAATAGGTTAGTAAATTTGTGGGAAACAAACGTGTTAATTAAGGGAAAAATCAGAGTCAATATGCTGCCAAACCATCTAAGCCAGTCGTCCATCTAATTTATAGGTTTAACAAGCTAAAGATAAAGCACTTAGGAAATTGATTCGGATTGCTGTATAAAATATCTTAATTTTATCCTCCGAGATACTTTAAGATCATTTATATTCTTCTTTTTAGAAAAATACTCCCGTACGTACCCTTAGTTCTTCGGAGCTCCAACGTGGAATTTAAGTGTAGTGTATTTAACAGAAGATAATTTTGAACAATATTAAAAGTATAAGGGTAAATCTAGTTTCTTTTTTCGAACTTACTAGTCAATGAAATCCATCATGTCCATACCAGAGCTCATTTAATTAAGGGCAAGGGTGAGTATGAGAAACTTTGTCGACAATAAAGGTATGAGCGACACTAAAGTACAATGGGCGGTAAATTAAGATATTTTATATAGTAAAATTGAAGGTTAATTTGGACATTTTCTCTTTTGTTTACCCATCCATTTGATTTCTTACTTTTACCTTAACTAGATAGTGATGGTCCGTGGTAGCACGGGCCCAACGTTGAAACATTTTTGCCAGCATAGACACGTATATTATTTACATATAAATATTATATGATTGACATATATTATTCATCTATAAATATTATATGATTGACAAACTTTCGTTTCCAATTGTATTGTTTACCTTACATCTTTACATGCCACACTATTTACAAAGTGGGAAAGTATTTAGTCTTCTTTGTAGTGTGGAGCTGAAGCAACGGACAAATAGGAATATTCAAAGTTTAAACCTGTACGAATAAAAGAGGAGAATGGAAGAGCAGTAAAATAGTAAACATAAGCATTATAGAAGTTTGAAACACAAGCTCATAAGTTGCTATCGTTTCTTAATTTACTAAAGTTAAAAGTTGCCTTTTATACATTTTTCTTGTACCTTTTTCCTTATATGAAGCTTAGAAATGGGCACATTCTGTTAGATGGTATGAGACTGCTACTATAATAATATAACACAATCTATATTTAGCATTCAACTTATAGGATTATGTAGTCAGAAACTGATTGTTTGGAAAACGAAGCTAATGCCCAATAATGTCCAATCTCTACAAATATTGAAAATAAAAAACAGAAAGAGTAACTACAAGAGCAAAGTAAAAATAAATATATAATCAGGTGGACATTGACCTAAGGAAGCTCTAAGTATAACAAGGTGGATAAAGAAAGGAGCAATGCACTCACACATTTTTCCGATGGACGGCAGTCAATTGCATTAAACAAGCCAAACATAATAGTGAACGATGAAACAGATGAGATAACTCTAAAAAAGAGCCTAACTCTAAGATCTAAAGTAAGTCGTTTACAGCTTCACTTGCATATATCCAACCTTTACAATAGAGTGACAATTATAATTTTCATGAACTCCTCAATTGTTTAGGTCGAACAACAGTACAACCAAAAAAATAAAGCATATCTTACCATCCAAATGGGAGAAGAGTCTTAATATATTATTGGAATAATATCAACTATAGAAAAAACAGAAAACCATGAGATGACTCAAATAACCTAGAATTTCTAGTAAAAGCTTAATCCAACATAGCAATAACTACAAGTTATAATGAGAAACGAACAGAGTTAAATTGCAAGTCCACAAACAAAATAAAAAATCCCTAATGAGCAACAAATGAATAACGAAGTGAAGAAACACCGACATACAGACTTAACAGGTTGTGAATTGAAAAACAAGTCAAATCACAAAGCACGCACAATTCAAATCACACAAAGAAAGGTGAAATCTTTCCATATGTTTATTTACTCAACCTTAAATAAAATGAGCAACAACCTGCCGTGTACCTTTTCATATCATTGGAAAAAATCTATTCAGACAAAAAGGTACAACATATAAAGTTAAATAGAGAAAAAAGATTTTGCTAGACTCTTATATAACACACTTCATTTATTCAACTTCTTTTGAACCTAACTTGTCTTCCAGTTAACTCTTTTTAGATACAACTTCAAAATTGCAATATGAATAAGCAAGACAATATGTTGGACTAAGGCTAATTTTTGGATTTGTAGCTGTTTTTGTTCCTTTGTCATTTTGTTTGGTTATAGGAACAAATGAAAATCTTAGTACCTTAGTTAGTCGGTTGGTTATCTGAACTTAAATTTTCTATCTTGTAATCCCCTTCTCCATTTCTCCTTCCCCTACTCCCAATTTTTAAAAAGAAAAAAGGTATGATAATAGAGAGTAGATATTTACTATCGAAGGGATGTAGAGGAAATTATGAAAAAAAAAAAGAATTAGAACACATGAATCATTTGATTGGAAAACAAGATATCCTGGGATTAGTTATCCCATCCACAAAAAGGAATAAAAATAACACTACAATTCTAGGATAACTAATTCCCAAATGAATTATCCCATGCATTTTGTCCCAACCAAACATCTCATATTGTTGAGGTACCATTTCATCTACTAATAATCTCCAAGTAAAGCAAGTTCACCAGAAAATAATAACTCTACCATTCAATAATATCAACCAAAACACTCCCAAAGATTCGAGCTTTACAGTACCGTTAAAGAAATACAAAATTAATAGAAAAAACTTAAAATAACTTGTACAAATATTAACCTACTTATAACAATTTAATCTATATGATTAAGAAAAATCCAAATATGTCCTTTCAAACCACAATATCTTTTGTATTAGAAAGCTCCATGTAAAACCAAGATAACCAGAATAAGAAAAATCAAGTTCTTACCCTTTATTAATCTCAACAAAAATACCACATTTGGAAGAAATATTGTCCGATAATGTGAAACTTCGCTTCTATTTGCCTTTAGAACTTTAGGAAAATATTTTGTAAGCTGCAATAAGAGTTGAAGAGAGAATTAGAGATATGAACAGTTCCAATTGGGAAGTAAATGGATGTTTTAATAAGATGAAATTG
>NW_025894238.1:0-4596 GCF_002878395.1 Capsicum annuum
AATTTTCTTTTCTTTCTGAAATACAATAAAAACATAAAATATTGTATTTAGATCTATTTTTTTAATTTACATATTTGAAAAGTCACCAGTTTTATTTAATTAAGGGATATGAACAGTCGTGGATTTTTGTTTGACTAACCCCTTCCAATTCAATCATTTATAAATAGGTATCTCCTTACTTGTTCATTCTACTAAACTTACAAATATGGTTGATCCAGATTCGTAGAAGAAGATTCATATCGAGTCCTTGCAGGAACTTCAAAGGTAGTTTGATGAAAAGGGATTTGACCGACTTCAAAGCAAGGCTGAGAAGAGTCTTACTGCTGCTGGATAAAAATTGTCCGATTGATAATACTAATAGTAATAATAACAGTAGTGGTAATAATAATTAGGCTATGTTTTTATGTATGTATTTTCCTCCTTTTGTATATCGGATTTACCCAAGGGATTCAAAAATCTATGTTTGGTGGTCGATTTTGAATTTTTAATTCTTATTTAGTATTTACTTATCTTTCTTGCTTATTTCTTATTCTCAATATGTAGACAGAGGTTAATCTGATATGATAGATCAATCATATGTTGCAACATGTGGTTATTAATAAAAAAAAAGGTTATTGTTATTGAAAGGGTGAAAAGACATGACATTACTTTCCAATTATTTAATATGGAAAATAATTTGTAAATAAATAATAAGGAAATAAATGATAAACACAATTAATAACCGTAACAGAATGGTTATTTAATTTTAATAACTAATCATGACTCTTCGACATATTTGTTTTTAAATCTGTTTTTATAATTTATATAATAACAGTCACCGAATTTGGATTAAAGATATGTTGATTATTAAAAAAGATAGCTTATATGTGCAACAGATATATTATCTGATGTAACAAATTGTAGATTTGTTGTAACAAATGGTATATCTGTTGCAACTCAAAAATACGGTTACTGAAAAGAACTTTTCAAGTCACAACTTTTCACAGTAATCAAAAAGCCACCAGTATTAATAAATGAAGGTGAACAGTCATGCCTTTTTATTTTTGAATCTTTTATTTTAATTTATATAATAAAAAAGTCATCAAATTGGGATTAAAGATAAAGATATGATGATTATTAAAAAGATATATATTGCAACAGATATATTATCTATTGCAACAGATCGTAGATTTATTGCAATAAATTTTATATCTGTTGTCACAGATGGGTTATCTGATGCAACAGATATATAATCTATTGCCACAACTCAAAAAAAGGGTTACTGAAAAGAATTTTATTAAGTCACAACTTTCCAAAGTAATTAAAAAGTCACCAGTATTAATAAATGGAGGCGAACAATCGCGCTTTTTTGCCTAACTCATTCAAATTCAATCCTCTATAAATAGGTCCCTCCTTACTCGTTCATTCTACTACACATATCTATTTATTTCTTGCTCTTGTCTTTTATATTACACCTTCAACAACTTTCTCTTCAAGAACTTGATTGCTTTTCCCTATCTATGGTAAGTTTTTTTCTTGATTTTTATGTTAATATACGTTGTATTACTTTCGGATTCTTTTCTTTACTTTTATTTTCATGTTTTTTGGTCAATTTATATGTATTCTAGATATGGGCGATCCAGTGTGGGATGTCGATATTTTATGAGATGACGTACGGGAACTGCAGAGGCAGGTACATGATATACAGTGAGAGTTGGCCGCTGTCAGAGTAAGGATGTTGCCGGAGATCCGCAGGATAAGAAGGGCGTTGTTGCTGCCTATCGAAGATGCAGCTAGCGATAATAATAAACTTAATAATAATAATAATAATAATAATAATAATAATAATAATGAAGAATCTATTAATAATAATTAGATTATTTTGTTTCTTCTTTCTTTCTAAGTCTGTATATGTATTTTTATTTGTTTTAGTTTAATAAAAAAATTACGCTTGATCAACTTTAACCATTTTAATTCATTTTTAATTTTCATTCTGTCTATTATCTTCTCAACAAACATGTTGACGATTGGACGTAAGGAGTAATTTTGAATTCAGTAGCAATAACAAGATTTAAGATTTATCTGTTGGGTTTGTGGAAGGGGTTGATTTAGGTTGTTCCAAACAGATTAGTCATATGTTGCAACAGATAACTAGTCTGTTTCAACAGATAACTCCTACCGTCTCAAATTACCCTACCCGTCCCAAATTGAGATGACACATTGATTAAGAAAAATAATTAATAACATGCCTAGATTACCATAATACCCCTATTAAATGATATTTATATTTTAATTTGAAGAAAAAGTGATTAATGCAAAGGGTAAAACATGAAATTCTTTTTATCTCTTCTTGATTAATAAAAAAAGATAAGTAAAATGAAATCAAATTAGAAAATTTGGGACGGGTAATTTAAGATGGAGGGAGTATTTAATTTTCATTCTGTCTATTATATATTCAACAAACATGTCGACAATTTGACGCAAGAACTAATTTTGAATCCAGTAGCAATAGCAAAACATATTGGTTATCTGTTGGGTTTGTGGAAGGGGCTGATTTGTATTGTTCCAAATAGATTAATCAGTATGATGCAACAGATAATTAGTCTGATGCAACAGATAATAAGTCTGATGTAACAGATAGATGACTAGTCTGTTGCAACAAATATATCTTCTGTTGCGACAGATTACTCATCTAATGCACCAGATGAGTGAACTGTTTAAATTGTGGGCACTTATGTTGGATTCATGATCGGCTTCTATCCATTAATAAAAAAAACAACAATAACTTTGTAACCCAGATGACAAATTCGATTAAAAATCATAATTTAACTTACCAAGGTCTCCTATGAAGTAATGTCAAAGTGAAAAGTGGTGATGTTCGAAACAAAATTTGACCTAAAAATTTGATAAAATAGCAATAGTAGCGATAACAACAACAACAATGGTCGACAAGAAGAAGATGAAGATGATAATGAAGTAGGAGATGATGATAATGAAGCAAAAGATGATGAATAAAGCAGCAGCAACAATAATGAACAACAATAATCGTGAAGAGAGAGAAAACAACAACGGATGAGAAGAGAGAGAAACACGCCTTTTTTCCCTCCATTTTCTGTGATATTAACTAACATTTGGATCAAAGTATAAATTTAAAAACTTATGGGTTATTTTCAAACTTCTCCAACTTTCTTAATCTAGAATAAAGTAATTGTCACATCCACTTAATAATTAAGACTTATGTCACCTACATCTCATTTTAAAACTCTTTTGTCACCTACAGCCCAAAGCCCCATATATCTTTGTGATATTAATACATAAGAGTTATATATATATTGGTATTTATTTATCAGATGATGATGTAACACGCGAGAATAAATGAATAATAAAGATTTTACCTAAATATGAAAACAGCCAAGATTTTATATAATTACATACTAGACTATTGGAAGTTATGAAAATTGCCAAAAACTTTTTCAGTTAGGTTAGGCCTACTAAGATAATCGGACTAGTGGAGGTCCTTTCTAGAAATATATTGAAAACTATGCTTTTTGAATTGAATTCAGTGCATGTTTTTCAAGTTAAAACGAAAGAAAGATTACAAACAATCTTTAATTGCGATATCGTTATCTTATCTTCTTTACCTACTATTTTTAATATAACGTCAGCAATTAAAATTGGTTGAATTTGTTTTCAATCGTCTTGGCCAAACTTTGTATGCAGCATTTGTATAGAGGTGATAATTCTTTTAAGAAACCACATTTTGTCTTTTTGGATATTTTTTAATTTTAATTTTCATGTGATATATTTAAAAGGAAAAATACTCAAATATGTCACTGAACTATTAAAAATGATTATTTATGCCATCCGTTAAAAGTTTGGCTCATTTATGTCATCGCCGTTACAAAATCGGCTCATCCATTATTACTCTTCCAATGAATCTAAGTCTACATATTTCTGGAAAAAAAATCGCATATACACATAAATAGTGTCTGCATGAATAGGTACCAAACAACACTCAAAACTTCACAAGTTGAAGCCAAATAAAGGGTACCAAACAACACTCATAAAACCTTGTTTACTCATAGATCCAAGAGTGAAGGCTACTGTGCCACTCTGCAACACCTTCCGGAAACCAAAGCGCAATTTCCTTCTTAGCGCTCTCAACAAAATCACTTCCATGAATAACGTTCCTGCACAATTACGAATGTCCTCAAACTTATGTTTTATTTTTAAGAACCATTAATTCCAGCAATTTGAAGAAAATATGAAAGTTACAGATGTTCTGTTTTTTGTTTGCTACAAGAACCGGTCCGGTCAGCCCACGGGCTGTTAGGTACCGGGTCCCAGGCCGATTTATTTTTTTGGTCGAGCTCGGTTAACCCGGTCCGAACCAAGCCCGGTTAGGGTTCGTCGGTTAATCGGACCGGACCGGTCCGATTAAGTTTTTTAACAAAAAAATAAAAAAGCAATTGGATTTAATTATAACTTAGTTTTAATATATTATTAATTTACTATCAAGTGTTATTAATTTATATATGTGTATATATATCTTCAATAGACGTATATATTTAACGTATACATGTGTATATGTTTTATAAATTAATATATAACTATATA
>NW_025894239.1:0-3062 GCF_002878395.1 Capsicum annuum
TTGCATCTCAACCAAAGCAGCAATAAAACCCGGAGAAGCCATTTGGGAATACATATATACATGATCAACAAAACAGACCCCTTTGATACAGCTACTTCAGATTCATGTCAGTCGGTTGAACCTAAAACGTTTAGTTTGTTAGCAGGAGTTGGAGTGGTAACAAACTATTGGAAACAGTCGAGTATAACTAGCTATTCCACTCGATCTATACTTCTTCCATCTCTTCCCCCTCTCATTCAGATACTAACTAGCTATTCCACTTGATCAAATTCCTTTTTAGCTTTAGATATAACTCTCGAGCTTCCAGTTGCGCTCTTGCAATTATGTTATCACCCCTTCCCTAATGATGCTCCCTTGTTATGTGCCTTCTCTTCATCATCTTCCCATCGCTTCCTATCATCCCTTTCATCTCCATTCTTTCGAGTCCTCTCCTTACTATCATTCCAAACTTTCCAAGCTAGCTCCAATGCAACTGCTATTGAATTAGCTCTTGGGGATATCGCAGGAAAGAAGAAGGAAGCCAATGCTGGAGGAAGAGAATCAATCACAAGAGATTTTGAACCTGTCATTTTAGCTCTAGCACTTCTTTTCTTGATAATCTTAGTATTTGTGCAACATATTGTATTGTTTTCCTTTTGTTTCTCCAACTATAATCTGCCTCTTTTCCTTTTATTTCACCGTTGTATTTGTTTCATTTATTTTTGTCCGTACTTACTTTGTTTCCCTCCATATTCGATACTTACTTTATTTTTCACTGTCAATATGTCATGTCCATAATCAAAAGTAAATAGTAGCTGATTATGACTTTCGTTGCGAAGGGATAGCTCATGCAGCGAAACATGTGTGACCAAGCAGGATAAAATTAAACAAAATAGTGCACTGCCAAAGATCAAAGTGAAACAACAACATGCTACAAAGGATTCACACAAACAAGTTACTCCGATAAAAACTTCATCATCAAACATCACCAGAATCACGACGACATCAAAACACCTTTTTCCTTGTCTTAGTAACAACACAAATAAGCCTACTTCGTTAATAAAATAACTACGAGAATAGAAGACACATCACAACACTTTTTACCATCTCTTAATAAATACACAAGTAAATGACGCTACATTTTTAATAAAAACTACCATAGTAGAAGACCAACACGAGCTTAAAGAGATGACAAGCTCACTGTGCAGCTTTCTCGTCAACATTGGAATCGGGAGGGCACTCATCACCTGCCAAAAATATAATGTTAGTAATTCTAACAAAGAAAAGCAAAGCTAACCCAAACAAATTTAAAGCATCAATTTCTCCATAATATATATGTGTGTGTGTGTGTGTGTGTGTGTTTTGATAGCTGTGGTGTCCGGACCAGCATTCGTGCACCTAGACTAAATCCACGAGATTCATGTCACCTCCAACCAGCAACATATAACAAGTAACTCTGTCCACCAATGCTAGGATAGATGAGAAGAACCACCCAGTGTTTTTTTTTTTTTTTTTGCCCTTGTTGGGTGAACAGTAACACAACAACAGCTAAATTATTTTTTACATCATTTGCAACAAATGCATATGGAATATAAAGGGTCCAATGAACTGAAATGTATACAGCAGACCTCAGGATACAGGCAGTTGTAGTTGGGTAGCAATATCAAATATGCATAGGCATAAATCCATGACTTGTATGCCAGAAAAAACATATACCCCCTCTCCCAACCCAACAATGCCAGAAAACCCCCTCAAGGAGAACAAGTTAGCCTTGAGAGGGCACAAACATTGAAAGTTTATATTACGGAGCATAAACAGGTGGCATGTATAAGCAACGTATTACATATGTAACAAACGTATTAAAAGGTTTACCTTGACCACTGGATGTTTTCTTAAGCCTGCAAAATTGAATTTTTCTTTCTCCAGAAATTCCCCAGAACCCCAATCCTTGAAAGGTCTTTACGTTGTTGGGAGCGTCAGAATCCCTGGCTAGAAATGTGTTACGACACCAATATCCAGCAGCAAGTGATGCGGTCACAGACAGATTTTCGACAAACTCGTATCTTGTATTCTAATAAAGAGAAGAAACCCAAATTACAAAAGGCAAAATAACATTTTTCTCTCAAATAACCAAAAAGAACAAGGCAGGGCACTTACATTCTCTGAATTGTAAGTAGCAATCGCTAAGCGGGAAATCTCACTGTATGTTGGGCCGTTCTTGTTATGTCGTATTGGAACAATTGGAGCCACAATACGAGCACCCAAATCCAAATCCAGGGTGATATCAAAACCCTAATTGCATAAACCAACAAGACGAAAAACAAAACCATCAACAACATATATCCAGAATAAACCCACAAGTGGGGGCCCGGGGTGGATTATTGCGTACGCAGATCTTGAATCACAACCCTCATGGCAAAAACCAACAAAACAGACAAATCAGAAACAGTGTAAATTCCACAAGTTGAGTTCGGAGAGGGTGAAGAGCGTACGCACAAGTTACCCCTACTTGTATTAAAACCTAGGGACCATTTGGTAGCTAATTAAGAGGTAGTTTTTCTTTGCATTAATTTCAGTATAAATATACAATGTTTCGCAGCTAGTTAGGAAATATGTTTATTCATATATAACAACGTTTGGTTTTAGAAACCCGGTGTATTATCTTACGCAATGGAAAAAGTAATACCCTAAGCAGCTAGCAAACGATCCCTAATTGCATAAACCAACAAGATGGACAAATTAAAGCAACAACTGTAGGGAGAGAGGGAATGTTTTCGATAAACCCTCAGGCATAAAAATTCAAAAATTATACAATAATCAAAACGAAATATATATACGATACGATACAATAGCATGGGTAACAACGTACCTCGCTCTCATCCACCTGCCTCCAATACGCGTTCCGATTTTCTCGGCTCATCCTGCTTTTTCCGACATACATTTCATGATCAGAATCATACTCATCTACCACATTGCTCTCTGTATTCACACCAGTTTCCTCTTCAAGTTTCCGCTTCCCTTTATCCGCCATTTCAATTGACTGACCGATCCCAAATTTACCTCTAACCCTAAATCCCCAAATT
>NW_025894240.1:0-11435 GCF_002878395.1 Capsicum annuum
GCAATTTTGGGGTGAATGTGTCTACTGCAGGTACATTATCAATAGACTACCTTTGGCCACTCTGAAAGGGAAGTCCTCCAATCAACTATTGTTGAGTCAAATTCATTTACTAAATCATATGAGAGTTTTTGGATGTCTAAGGTATGCTCTAATGCTAAGAACGGTGGTGAATTGACTCCTGGTGATGTGCCTGTAGTGTCCTAGGCTAATCATCAACACACGAGAGATATAAGATCACAAGTTTCAAAAGTTTCATTTTCTTTATTAAATTTCATGCTCATTCAGATTGTGTCACATAAATGAAACGGATGAAAGTACTGATATGAGAACTCAAACAACAACCCCAGACGACATTATACTTGTTCAAGGATTATGCAAAAAGTGATAAAAGTCAAATGGCCACCCTAATTTTTGAAAACGTGATTGGAGGCCATCACTTAAAGGCTCAAGATTTGGTCACCCTAAGGGCACAAGAATATGCAAGGAATACCCGTTTTGAGCACAAGCAAGGCCGTGTGTGGAAGATTGCTTGGAGAATTGAAGACTTGAGGACTCACGGTTTTGGACAACACTTAATGGGTCACGGTTTGGTCATCTTAATTAAGGACATTTTGGTCACTTCATTGGGTCCAAAGCACTCCATGGTCGGCCCTCCCTTTAAGGGCATTGTTGTCATTTTATCTTGTCTTGTAATAGAATATAAATAGAACATTTTAGGTCTTTTTCTCATTAGTTTTTTATTACTGTAAGACTTGAAACATTGTAACAAACTCTCTCTAGTGTGAGGAGTGTAACACCTTTAGTTGTAGGGCTTGGAAAAGCCACGAAAACCGAAATAAGGGCAACAAGTGTGGATATCACTTGTGATGCAATGTTGTCTTGATACGTTGGTGTTTAGAGGAGGTAAAGTTCTTCTTGTGTCAACTAGGAGTTAAGTGTTTGTCGTGTGTAGTGTTTAGGGTCCAAGAGTCCACCGAATTCTTGGGTACTTAAGATTATACCTTCACTTGTCTAACTATCTATCCCCTTTGTTTTGTTATAATTGTGTCGGTCATGTTCTTGTAATCTTAACCATGTAGTAATGTTGTTCTTTATCTTGTTGTGATAATATAGTTTGGGTGTTGGCTGTTTTGGTGTGTTAAACACCCTTGTTTATCTTGTTTGTTGGTTGTTCTTGAAATCGAGAGTTACTCTCTTTTGGGTCTCGGTTTTGTAGAGTGTTTTGTGGTTGTTTTGGTACATTCCTTGTGTGTAGTGTATCATTTGGTATCAAAGCATGGATTGATCTTGTTCCCACAAGATCAATCTTGGGCTTGTTAGTTGAAAATTCGAAAAAAAGGGTGTTGAAAACTAAAAATTCAAAAAAGAATCAAATCTGTCCATTTTTGTGTCTTGGCCGAAGTGTTCTTGTTGTTATTGTTGCGCTTAGCTGAGATTTGTGTCTAGATCTAGGTGGGTTTTTCTTATCTTAATTGTTTTTTGTGTTGGTTTCTTTCTCTCTAACACTCCTTGAGTCTTAATCCAAGTTCTTGAGCTAAGTTTCAAGTTGTGTGGTGGCAATTATTGGACGGCTTCTTGTTGTTGTTCTTGGAGTTCATCTTGTTGTGTTGAAGAAGTAGTTTCAAATGGTTGTTTAATCTTGAAAGAGAAAAGAAGAGTGAGACTTGTGTTTGTCTTGATAATATTTTCAAGACAACACCAAAATAGAAAGGAAACAAAAGACTTCCAAAAGGTGTAGCTACCAAAAAGAAGTTAGACCACTTTTCAAAATTATCCAAAAAGGAAAGGAGACAAGACTACCAAAAAGGTTGTCTTGCCAAAAGAGTGAAAGTAGGTGAAGACCTTTTTGAATCTTGAAAGGGGAGTCTAAGACCTTGTTTGCCTATGCCATAGCTGAAATTTCTTCATCCAAATATGAAATTGAACAATTAAATTCTTGGAACAAAAAAAATTTCAACTTCAACGACATTCCAATGACCAATAGACTAGTGTCATGTCATCATAAGCTCAAGAATTGGAATTCCTAGTTTCTTTTACTTTGTTTCCATTGGTTTCAACTTTGTTAACTCTTATACTAATTGGCAACTAGTAAATATCTACTAAGTTGTAAATTAGTTTTTGAGTACGTTCTTCGTGTTAGCATTGTATTTTTTGTGATTTTCTAATTTTTAAATCATAGTTCTTCTTGGTTCAATTTCAGACATTACTTCCTTGAGTCATCCAACAAATAATCCATTCTGACAAAGGAGTAGACTCATCCCTCGAGTCATCATGAACTAAAAGCCAGCTTGCAACATTTGTGAAACCAAGTGTGAGACGATCAAGTGTGTGAGAGTGTGGTGAGGTTGTTTCGAACTAACTTCTGTTTTGTTTTGTTGGCTTGTTCTTTTTTTTTTTTTTAGGTACAATTAAAAGGGAACCCGTGGCTTCAACCTCTCAACCCATGGACAACAATGCCACCAATGCCATTTTGGCCTACCTTGACACTATGTCTCGAGACCTAGCTATGATAAATGGAAGGTTGGATCATATGGTAGGACAAAGGAAGCACGTGGGCTGCCCGGACACATGTCAAGAGGAAGGCCGTAGCTCATGTGAGCTACAAGGTAAAACCTCTATCCATTACACTCCTATAAAGTTAGAATGTTATGTTGTGGCTAGTTGAAACCAAGTGGGTGTAGTTACGGCTTTGCCTAGGGTAGAGGTGCTTAAGTCTCCCTTTTTTGATACTCTTGGTATTGTTAGGTCACATGAGGACCAAACTCTTGTTGTAGGTATGCAAGCACTAGTTGATCCTTTAGATGACGAAATTGATTCTCCTCGTGAGAATGATTTGTGTCCATCTAGTGCTAGCACTTATAACTTGACTAAGGTTCCATTACCAAGTGACAAGAGTATTAACACACTAGTTGACCCTTGTGAAAACCAAGGTGATTCTATGTTGGTATGTGAATTGCCAACAACTAGTGAGGAAGAGAAAAATGATCAACCGGGTGTAGATGATCTTGATTAGCTTGAATTTTTAGAAACCCGAGTTGTGCTTGTCCTTGTGAAGATGGTTTTGATTGTGGTCCTTTGGCTGCCCGTGATGGTTTGTATGTATGTAAGGACTACTCTTGTGAACGACAAGGTGATATGTGCTTATAAATTCCATCTACTTCTTCTTTATGTGTTTCTTATGTTGGGCATATTTCTAGTGGAGATTTTGAAGCTAGTAGTAATTGCATACATGAAAACCCTTTATTTAAAGTTGACTTGTGGAACACCTTTCTCAATCCTCTTTTTTCTTATGTTATTTCTAGTGGTGATAAAGAGGGTATTCTTAACTTTGAGGATAGCACCCTAGGGGAGAGTGAGAGTGTCCAAGTCCTAAGTCCTTGGTTACGTCTTCCATTTGACCCGGGTAACTTCTTAGGGTAGGAAGGATGGATAGTTGTTGGTCAGTCCAATTGTTTGAGTGATATTGCTATATGTGTTGGGTGGAATTTACTTTCAATTAGGGCACCGCCCCTTGATGGTGATTACTTTCGCCAACTCTTTTGTAATATATTTTCTAAGTCCCTCGTGATTACAACAAAGGATGTGTGGTTATATCTCAAGTGTGTACCTCCTTAGAATGTTGATGTTTTTTGTTGTACTAACTGTAACCCTCATGTTATGAGGATGTGGTGCCGATTTGTCTTCTCTTTGTTCTTGCAAGGTTTGAATTCGATATCGAATCCTTTTCAATAAGGGGAGAATGATACAAGTCATATGGCCACCCTAATTTTTGAAAACATGATTGAAAGCCATCACTTAAAGGCTCAAGATTTGGTCACTCCAAGGGCACAAGAATATGCAAGGACGCCCCATTTTGAGCACAAGCAAGGCCGTGTGTGGAAGATTACTTGGAGATTCGAAGAATTGAGGACTCATGGTTTTGGACAACACTTAATAGGTCACAGTTTGGTAATCTTAATTAAGGACATTTTGGTCACTTCATTAGGTCCAAATGCACTCCATGGCCGCCTCTCCCTTTAAGGGCATTGTTGTCATTTTATCTTGTCTTGTAGTAGAATATAAATAGAACATTTTAGGACTTTTTCTCATTAGTTTTTTACTGATGTAAGACTTGAAACATTGTAACAAACTCTCTCTAGTGTGAGGAGTGTAACACCTTTAGTTGTAGGGCTTGGAAAAGCCACCAAAATCGAAAAGAGGGCAACAAGTGTGGATATCACTTATGTTGTAATGTTGGCTTGATACATTGGTTTTTAGGGGAGGTAAATTTCCTCTTGTGTTAACTAGGAGTTCGGTGCTTGTCGTGTGTAGTGTTAATGGTCCAAGAGTATCATGACCCGAACTGGAACCTTGGCCGTGATGGGGATCCCAAAACATGAAGGCCTGAGAGCCCTTCTAACTTACAATCACATACACCATTCATATACAAAGAGAAAATTCAGAAATACATAACAAAATAGAATCGTGGTCAACTTTTATTTCAAACTACTCAATACTAAATGAGTTCATAAAGATTAACAACATCTAACACTAGTCTGCGAAATCTCTTCTAACTGAAAATAACCTCTGTCTGAAGACAGGGACAAGATCCCCAGTCAGACCATAAATCAAAATAAAATAACCATGACTTATACATTAGGCCTTCCAAAATAAGGGAGGCTCACTAACTGCCAATCTCTGACCAATTAATCTACGACTTAGCGGGACCCTGAGATTTGTGTCTCAGATCCTGAAATAAAGAAGGTCAATACAAATGTACTAGTATGCAAAGCAATCCAAACTAATGTATTTTTATATGATATAAGTGAGAGAAATTTATGAAACATTTTACATACGATATATGAAAACACATGGACATTCTTTAAAGAATTGGAAACATTTCTTTGAAACCATGACCCACTCTTTATTTTACTTTTGAGCTAGATGGTACACCCTACAATCTATAATTCTTTGGGTTTTATGGAATCCGACCTTGACTCAGCGGCCAAATCCCCAATCCAAGTTTGCCGTAAGGATTGAAGTACCTATAAGGGGGATACGCAAGATCACACAGCAGGGTGCTAAAATCCCCAATCAAATTAACATGTCATGACAGTGCACACGATCACAAAGCAGGGCTCCTAACCATAGTCCCAATTTGTGATGACATGAATCAAGGTACACAAGATCACAAAGCAGGGTACCATAATCTCGTGTCGGCAAATCACAGTTTCTAGTGTTGAGTCTTTCAACTCGTACTTTCTTCGAGTAACTATTAACTCTCTTTAGGCCTATTTTTAACCTTTTCTAAACATGCATCTTTTTGAATTCAAAATATGAGTAAAATCCGTATTTTAGTCTGTTCTGAATCTGCTATGGCATTCATATGTTTGGTATCGTCATACCAAGGCTTGGAAGGCATATCTCTAAGCCATAAAATATCATTTTATAGTCTCTTCATTCAAAACATAAAGTTTGAACCACCATATCATTCAAACAGTTCAAGAAAATTCATACTTCAAAACATATGTCAAATTATACAAAGACTCGCTCTTTTGAACATTTCAACAAATATATGGTGGTCAAGTATTTTATGACAAACCATGCATCTCTTTAAAATTATCACTTCTCATTTATCTAAACAAGCAAACTCCCTCTCTTCACTTTATAACAAAAGACAAGTCTCAAACAATAGTAAACACACTTATATCATGCTTCTCAATATGCAATTGAAATAATTCATAACGTATGAGAACAATGGGGCTTCATAGCAAGATAGGGATTTTATTTTTTATGATCACAATTCAATATTCAAATTCAATTTCATAAACATTTATATATAAGTAGAAATCAATTTAGAGGAAAGGCATCAAGACCAAAACAATAGATCAAAAGGATTCACAATGCATAATTGTAAATGTAAATTCAAAACCCCTTTGCAATTTCTTGATTTCTCAATATTTAAATATTATCAAAATGATTTTTACCATGCCCATGTAGTTTAGGAAAACCCCACATACCTTATATTGATTAGTTTGAAGATTGGAAGCCTAACCTTGAAACCTTTCTTAAGAATCTTGAATTGGAAGGATTGAATTCTTGATCCTTGAGAAAAAAAATTGAATCTTGTTCTTAGAGGTGGCTAGGGTTTTTCTTTGAGAGAAATCGAATAAAGATGCTACCTAAGGCTCCTTGGGGCAGATATTTTATGTTATGGACAAAATTTGGGTGAGAAAAAGTGACCAAAGTACCCCTAGACCCTTTAGAAACTGATTTAGCGTGTGAAATAGTTCTGTAATACGTTGGCCGATGCGTCGCATCACTATTACATCGGCTTACTGCTTCACATGGAAAATGCCATAACTTTTCGTTATTAAGGCAAAATTGGTATCGTTGAAAAGCTAATTCAATTATCTACAATTTTGTGGATCTTGAGCTGTAAAATTCTACATGTATCCAAAGTTATACACGTTCAAAGTATACCCTTGTAGAATCGAATATCAAATTTTGGATGAATGAAAGATTCTTAGCTCAACTTTTCTCTAAGTGATTTCTATGAACACTTTTCACCTAATAATCACTTCATTCACTAGGATAAAGATCACGACACATGAATTTAATATAAACAATGGAATTAGAGTTTATAAACGTAAAAATGATGGTTTAATTTCTAGCTCAAAAAATGCAGGGTGCTATAAAGAGTCCACCGAATTCTCAGGTTCTTAAGATTATACCTTCACTCGTATAACTATCTATCCCTTTTGTTTTGCTATAATCGTGTAGTTCATGTTCTTGTAATCTTAACGGTGTAGTGTTGTTGTTCTCATCTTGTTGTTCTTCATCTTGTTGTGATAATATAGTTTGGGTGTTTTCTATTTTGGTGTGTTAAACACCCTTGTTTATCTCATTTGTTGGATGTTCTTGAAATCGAGAGTTACTCACTTTTGGGTCTCGGTTTTGTAGAGTGTTTTGTGGACTATTTTGGTACATTCCTTGTGTGTAGTGTATCATTTGGTATCAAAGCATGGATTGATCTTGTTCCCATATGATCAATCTTGGGCTTGTTAGTCAAAAATTAAAAAAAAAAAAGGTGTTGAAAACTGAAAATTCAAAAAAGAAGATTTGTCCATTTTTGTGTCTTGGACGAAGTGTTCTTGTTGTTATTATAGTGCTTGGCCAATATTTGTGTCTAGATCTAGGTGGGTTTTGCTTGTCTTAATTGTTTCTTGTGATGGTTTTATTTCTTTCTAACACTCCTTGAATCTTAATCTAAGTTCTTGAGCTAAGTTTCAAGTTGTGTGGTGGTAATTGTTGGACGGCTTCTTGTTGTTGTTCTTGGAGTTCATCTTTTTGTGTTGAAGAAGTAGTTTCAAATGGTTGTTTGATCTTGAAAGAGAAAAGAAAAGTGAGACTTGTGTTTGTCTTGGAAACATTTTCAAGACAACATCAAAATAGTAAGGAAACAAAAGACTTCCAAAAGGCGTAGCTACCAAAAAGAAGTTAGACTACTTTTCAAAATTATCCCAAAGTGGAAAGAGACAAGACTACCAAAAAGGTTGTCTTGCCAAAAGAGTGAAAGTAGGTCAAGACCTTTTTGAATCTTGAAAGGGGAGTCTAAGACCTTGTTTTCCTATGCCATAGCTGAAATTTCTTCATCCAAATATGAAATTTAACAATTAAATTCTTGAAACAATTTTTTTTATCAACTTCAACGACATTCCAACAACCAATAGACTAGTGTCACGTCACCATAAGCTCAAGAATTAAAATTCCTAGTTTCTTTTTCTTTTTTTCCATTGGTTTCAACTTTGTTGACTTTTATACTAATTGGCAACTAGTAAACATCTACTAAGTTATAAATTAATTTTTAAGTACGTTCTTCGTGTTAGCATTGTTTTTTTGTACTTTTCTCATTTTTAAATCGTAGTGCTTCTTGGTTCAAGTTCGGACATTACTTCCTTGAGTCATCAAACAAAGAATTAATTCTGACAAAGGTGTAGAGTCACACAAACTACAAGCTGGCTTGCAATATTTGTGAAACCAAGTGTGAGACGATCAAGTGTGTGAGAGTGTGGTGAGGTTATTTTGAACTAACTAGTGTTTTGTTTTGTAGGCTTGTTATGTTTTTTTAGGTATAATTACAAGGGAACCCACAGCTTCAACCTCTCAACCCATGGACAACAATGCAACCAATGTCATTTTGGCCTACCTTGACACTATGTCCAGAGACCTAGCTATGATAAATTGAAGGTTGGATCATATGGTAGAACAAAGGGAGCAAGTGGGATGCCCGGACACATGTCAAGAGGAAGGTTGTAGCTCATGTGAGCTACAGGCTAAAAATGCTATCCGTTACACTCCTATGAACTTAGAATGTTATGTTGTGACTAGTAGGAGCCAAGTGGGTGTAGTTGCGGCTTTGCCTTGGGTAGAGGTGCTTGAGTCTCCCTTATGTGATACTCTTGGTATTATTAGGTTGCATGAGGACCAAACTCTTGTTGTAGGTATGCAAGTACTAGTTGATCCTTTAGATGACGAAATTGATTCTCCTCGTGAGAATGATTTGTGTCCATCTAGTGCTAGAACTTATAATTTGACTAAGGTTCCATTACCAAGTGCCGAGAGTATTCACACACTAGTTGACCCTAGTGAAAACCAAGGTGAGTCTATGTTGGTATATGAATTGCCAATAACTAGTGAGGGTGAGCAAATTGATCAACCGGGTGCAGACAATCTTGATTTTCTTGAATGTTTAGAAAACCCGAGTTGTGATTGTCCTTGTGAAGACAGTTTTGATTGTGGTCCTTTGGCTTCCCGTGATGGTTTGTATGTATGTGAGGACTACTCTTGTGAATGAGAAGGTGATATGGGCTTAGAAATTCCATCTATTTCTTCTTTATGTGTTTCTTATTTTAGGCATATTCCTAATGGAAATTTTGAAGCTAGTAGTAAGTGTATACATGAGAACCCTTTATTTGAAGTTGACTTGTGAAATACCTTTCTTAACCCTCTTTTTTCTTATGATATTTCCAATTGTGATAAAGAGGGTATTCTTAACTTTGAGGATGGCACCCTAGGGAGAGTGAGAGTGGCCGAGGCCTAAGTCTTTAGTTATGTCTTCCATTTGACCTCAGTAACTTCTTAGGGTGGGAAGGATGGATAGTTGTTGGTTGGTCCACTTGTTTGAGTGATATTACTATACGTGTTAGGTGTACTTTACTTTCAATTAGGGCACCACCCCTTGATGGTGATTCCTTTCGCCAACTCCTTTGTAATATTTTTGTTAGGTCCCTCGTGATTACAAAAAAGGACGTGTGGTTATATCTCAAGTTTTTACTTTCTTGGATTGTTGATGTTCTTTATTGTATTAACTCCAACCCTCGTGTCATGAGGATGTGGTACTTGTTTGTCTTCTCTTTGTTCTTGAAAGGTTTGGATTCGAGGTCGAATCCTTTTCAAGAAGAGGAGGATGATACAAGTCATGGCCACCCTAATTTTTGAAAATATGATTGGAGGCCATCACTTAAAGGCTCAGGATTTGGTCACCCCGAGGGCACAAGAATTTGCAAGGAAGACCCATTTTGAGCACAAGCAAAGCCGTGTGTGGAAGATTTCTTGGAGAATGAAAGACTTAAGGACTCACGGTTTTAGACAACACTTAATGGGTCATGGTTTGGTCATCTTAATTAAGGGTATTTTGGTCACTTCATTGGGTCCAAATGCACTCCATGGATGCCCCTCCCTTTAAGAGCATTGTTGTCATTTTGTCTTGTATTGTAATAGAATATAAATAGAATATTTTAGGTCTTTTCCTCATTAGTTTTTTATTACTGTAAGACTTGAAACATTGTAACAAACTCTCTCTAGTGTGAGGAGTGTAACAACTTTAGTTGTAAGGCTTGGAAAAGCCACCAAAACTGAAATGAGGGCAACAAGTATGGATATCACTTGTGTTGCAATGTTGGCTTGATACATTGGTGTTTAGAGGAGGTAAAGTTCCTCTTGTGTCAACTAGGAGTTAGGTGTTTGTCGTGTGTAGTGTTAAGGGTCCAAGAGTCCACCAAATTCTTGGGTTCTTAAGATTATACCTTCACTTATCTAACTATCTATCCTCTTTGTTCTGTTGTAATCGTGTAGTTCATGTTCTTATAATCTTAACCATGTAGTGTTGTTGTTCTCATCTTGTTGTGATTTGGCTGTTTTGATATGTTAAACACCCTTGTTTATCTCGTTTGTTGGTTGTTCTTGAAACCGAGAGTTACTCTTTTTGGGGTCTCGATTTTGTAGAGTGTTTTGTGGCTGCTTTGGTATATTCCTTGTGTGTAGTGTATATAAAAGTCATCATAATTCAGTACAACATAACAATAACATACCTAGTGTAATCCAAACTGGTCGGGTCTGAGAAGGATTGGATGTAACGACACCAAAATAACATGATCATAAACAAAGAAAATATAAGTATAAATATAAATATTTGTTGGAGTCCCACATCGGTGGGTCAAAGGGTCCTTGGTCTCCTTATATGGTCTTAGGTAATCCTCCTCTCATGAGCTAGTTTTTGAGGTTGAGTTAGGCCCAAGGTCCATTTCTTTATCACAGTATCAGAGTCAGGCCCACCTAGTTCATTGTTTCCGATGTTGGCCCCCCGTCTTATATTGTTCATGCTCTAGATGTCCAACCCTGGGCATGCGGGGGTGTTGGAGTCCCACATCGATGGGTAAAGGGTCCTTGGTCTCCTTATATGGTCTTGAGCAATCCTCCCCTCATAAGCTAGCTTTTGAGGTTGAGTTAGGCCCAAGGTCCATTTCTTTATCAATATTGAATGACGCACCAATAATTTCTGTATTTCTCCTTCATTTTCTTTTCCTCTTTCCATGTTTGCAATTCTCGAGAACTAATGTATAAAAAGCAAATAAATGCAATTAGTATCTAATTAACACCAGAAATGTCAATATAGCAAATATTAAGTAATTAGTAAGGAAGAAAGTCTAACACTCAAATATTGTTCAGCATAATCATCATATCTTAAAGTTTAGGATTGAGCCTGTCTGAAGAAAATAAACGCTGGGAATCAGAAAGAATAAGCTGTTTAAACAAAGAAGTTGAAGTGAATAATTGGCTAATGACAAACTTGAAAGGCCAACCAATAGAAACAAGAAGAAGAATTAAATAGTAATTCATTGACTTTTGAAATAAAGTCTTTTTTATTACTCCCTTTGTTATCAGACAATTTATGTGACACTTTTAGCTTTTCAAGATTCTATGTTTGATAATTGTGTCTTATGTCTTTAAATCGTCCTAAGTTTCAGTCGAGGGCTGCTGGTATAATAATTTAGTTGAAAAATTTAATGTAAATAATTAAACTTTATGTAGAACATATAAAAATTAAGTGAAAAAAAAACTCATTTGAATCTTGAAATCGAAGCACCGTCCCGGAATGGAGGGAGTTATACACA
>NW_025894241.1:0-1870 GCF_002878395.1 Capsicum annuum
TCAGTACACGATGTAATAAAATCATCAACCATCAGACTTCAAGTATTTCTGTGACACTTGTTATCTTGCTTTCTCTAACAGGTTTCAATTGTGCTTCGTCGTCACTTTGAGCTTTTGCTTCTTATTTTCTCATACCGTAGTCCCACAATAAAGAAGCACATCTTGTACGAAGCATGTTAGGATTGAACTCAACTGAAGAAACGCCTTAACCCTAAGAAAGACACTCTGCATATGTTATCATGTACCTTCCATAGAAAATACATATCAAATATAAAAAATAATACATGTTGGGTACTATGTAGTTTTGATGATTGACAAACTGACACGTGAATGAAACACGTTATTGAGCTGGTCCACGCATAGGAAAGCAGATTTCCAGTTTCACTAATAGATGCAGACAAGATTGCTTAAAAATAAAAATGAATAAGCAAGCCTAATTATGATATACTCAAGCTACTGATTATGTGGGGAATATATCTTGAGTATATCTTGAAGAGTCCTATGTGTGGGAGGAGAAAGATTCTGATAAATAAACATGTGCTGATTTTAAAGAGTTGGAGTTTTACTACAACACTAAAAAGACAAGAGTTGGAATTGAGGAAGGAGTCTCACTTGAAGTAAAACTCTATGCAATGAGAGTTTTGATTAGAGGAGGAGTTTGAAATAAAGAATGACTCTTTGGAGAGCTGTGCTTAAATAGAAGATGCAGCAATCAGAATAATTCACGCACTTACAAAGCATAAAAGCACAATCGACAGATTGACTTCACGAAGTGCTACTCAATCATTGAAGAAACACATTGAAGAACCTGGTCCTAAGTATAGAATCCAGCTAAGAGTTTTAGCTTTGATTTTTAGAGTTGTTCATTGTGTTTGAGCTATTGATGTAATATTAGTTTCAATATGTTATAAACTGAATTAGAAGATAGTCATTGAGTTGGGGAAAACTCAGAGACTTTGAGAACGCATACCTTGAGAGGTGTGTGTGTAGTTAGGAATTAGAGTTTATAATTCCTAGTTGTTGAGTCAAAGAAATTAGAGTTTATAATTCCTAGTTGTTGAGTTATAGGGATTAGAGTTTACAATTACTATTTGTTGGTTACAAGAGTTTTGTAATCAGTCGTTGTTGAGGCTCAGAGTTATTTAATGAAGTTGGGGTTAAATCCTGTAGAGGTGTAGGTCGTATTTTTTTACACCTTTTGAGCCGGGTGTTTTCCACGTAAAAAATCATTGTGTTCTTTACTTTCTGTTTTACTGTTTCCTTGGAACACGTCAGGCAACCCGTTCCATCAATAAGCAACAGTTAGGCGAAAATAAGATAATCAATAGGGGATGAATTTTTAACAAGTGGTATCAGAGAGGGTTATCTTGTGAAGGCTAACACCTTAAGATAAGATCCAAGATGAATTCTACACCACCTACTGGATACTACGAAGGACAAGACATCAATAGGCCTTTGTTATTCAAGGGACAATACTACTTAGGATGGAAAGAAAGGATGAAAGATTTCCTTCAGGATGTGGACTACGAACTATGGAATATAATTATCGATGGACCTCAATACCCCATGAAGAAGGATATTGAAAAGAAGGAAGTATTAAAGGACAAGAACGAGTATGATTAGGCTGACTTTAAGATGCTTGGAAAGAATGCTAAAGCCAAGTATATTCTTACTTTTGAACTTGGAATAGATGAATACAATAGGATCTCAGGTTGTACCTCTGCAAAATAAATTTAGGATAATCTTGTGGATGCATATGAGAAGAATATGGAGAACTTCAAAAAGAACGAGGGAACCAAGGATAAGTCACCAGCATTAAAGGCGTCTGACAAAGAAGAATCAGATATGGATGATAAAAAGCTTGTCAGGA
>NW_025894242.1:0-2466 GCF_002878395.1 Capsicum annuum
ATCAAATAGGCAGCGGTAAACATAATGGCAACTAGGGAATAACAACCTGAAGATCCTAGGTCTGAATCCCAACTACGACACTTAGTGAGATCCCATACGCTCCAACTTCTATGAGCAAGTTTATCCTGACTAGTGTTTGTAGGCTGTACAAATTGTCTGGTGGATTAATAGCGATGCGCTTACGTAGACCCATACACCATAGGAATAAAAGGAAAAGATAATGACAATTAAGGAGCATTAAATATGTCAAATCGACATCAGGAATTATTCAGTGAGCAGTATGCAAAATATATGGTCAGCTTGGTGCATCTCTAAACTAATATAGGTTAGACAGTAATAACAGAAGCCAACGCATAGTAATCACTAATCACGCAAGCGACATAAAAGCTGAAGTTCTGCTAGAACAGAAAAATTGAGGTGCCAGGATCCTTCAAGGGTGCGTTAGATATGAAAAATGTTTGCAAGGTCATCATCTTAGTTTTCATTTTCGTCTCGTCTAGTTAAGTTGTCCTCATATAGCTTATTCATTTCTCTTTCTACATCATCTCATCCGTCAATACTTAAGCTTTGATATAAGACATATGTGTTGATATTAATTTCCCCCCGATTTTGCTGTCTGGGTTGAATTTTTGGCTTAAATGTGCCCAACTGTGGTTAAACATTGATATTACGCTTATCAATTTGCTTTGAACTATGAGTTGGGTAACTGCTGGAATAAATTGAAGGTGACTAGCATGATGATTCTACACTGAGGGATCTTTTGTGCTTCAAATTGCTCGGGTGACATTATGCAAAAAGGGCAGCTCGGTCCACTAAATCTCCCGCTATGTGCGGGATCCAGGGAAGGATCGGACTACAAGGGTCTACTGTACGCAGCCTCAACTTACATTTCTGCAAAGGGCTGTTCCCACGGCTTGAACCCGTGACCTCCTATCCTAGTCACACGACAACAACTTAACCAATTACTCTTAAGACTCCCCTTCTTGTGTGATAATATTATGTAAAGACGGAAAATGATACAATCTATCAAAACATTATATTCATCAATACAAATACAACACAATATAGTACGATACTACTATCTGCGTTTAATAACTCTATCCCGTACTCTACTTCTCTTATATGTTTGGCCTTCAAATTGTTCGGGTGACATTATGCAAAAAGGGCATCTCGGTGAAGGACCGGACTACAAGGGTCTACTGTACGCAACCTCACCTTACATTTCTGCAAAGGTCTGTTTCCACTGCTTGAACCCATGACCTCCTATCCTAGTCACATGACAACAATTTTACCAATAACTCTAATGCTCCCCTTCTAATGTCATATATATGTAACGATAAAAAATAATACAATCTATCCAAACATTATATTCATCAATACAAATACAACACAATACAGTACAATTACCCTACCTGTTTATAATAACTCTACCCCGCACTATACTTTTCTTATAGGTTTGTCCTTCAAATTACTCGGGTGACATTATACAAAAAGGAAAACTCGGTGCATTAATATGCGCGGGATTCAGGGAAGGGCCATACTACAAGGGTCTATTGTACGCAGCCTCACCTTACATTTCTCAAAGGGGCACCCATGACCTCCGATCCTGGTCACATGGCAACAACTTTACCAATTACTCTAAGGCTCCCCTTCTCATGTCATATATATGTAACGATGAAAAATAATACAATTTATCCAAACATTATATTCATCAATATAACACAATAAAAGATAACAGAAATTAATACAGTACAATACAATACAGTACGATAAGATACATTATGAAACAATACGTAACAATCATCGAAACAAAGGGAAGAATGTTACCTTTTCTCAACTGTGAGGAAACTGGAGAGAGCTTAGGCTACTACTGGTTAATCAATATGAGAAAATGGACAAGAGAGGAGAGTTTTGGGGGTCAGGTCTTGGGCCGGGTCGGGTTTGTTTTAGTATTGGGCCGGGTATTTTGGGAGAATTGGGCTGGGATATTAACCTGAGACGGCCCAATAGAGGGGGGGAAAGGGGGACATTTTGTGGGGTTACAATTGGCTATATTTGAGATTTAAAATATAGCCAAAACATTTCAATTGAAGTAACATTGTATAACAATTGTAACCACTTGGAGATAAAATTGATTCGAATTAATTATTTATTTAATTAACAAAAAGTCTTGACTTAACTGAGTGAAGTATTAATTTTGAAAAATTAAATTAGTTATGATAATTAATCATTTGATATAATTAACTAAACCTTATTTTTAATAGAAATATATTTTCGATATTATTTCATATCTTTTATTTTACTTGGTTCATGCTAACTTGGTAAGCCATTTAAAAAAACTTTAATTAGAGGTGTATTTTATTAAACTAACTTTATTAATAATGTTTTAGAACTCTAAATTAGACAATTATTACATTATCTTGTTATTTAATATTAAGGATTGTATGAGGAAAAAGTAATAAAATT
>NW_025894243.1:0-3783 GCF_002878395.1 Capsicum annuum
ACTTGGAGAATTATCTTATCTAGCATCTCATGGTTGGGGCATTTCAAGAGCTTCTCCTTAAATCTCCCACATGCTTCATACAAAGGCTCCCCCTGAAATTGATGGAAGTTTATGATTTCATCCCACAATTATAACATCTTTGAAAAGGTAAAAATATTGATTCTAGAAAGCCTCCGTAAGCGTGACCCATGAGATGATTGACTTGGCCGGAAGAGAACGTAGCCACAATACTGCCTTACCCGATAGAGAAAATGGAAAGAGGCACAACCGTATCGATTCTTGCGAGGTGTGTGCAATATCAAAGGGGGAACACACTTCTACAAAGTTCTTCAAACGCAAATTGTGGCCTTCATGAGCTCGCCCCCCAAATAGACCCTTTCTTTGAAGAAATTAGAGCATGACGCTTGTGACATAAAATACACTATTTCTGCTGGTAGGGTGAATATGAATAGCGATAGCATACTCCTCATCACCAAGATAATCCATTGTTTCAACATGTTCATATGACCGATTGTTGATGATTCCATCTTGGCTCATGGTTATTCAGAAGAAATAATGACCACCTATAAAAAAATAAAAACAACAAGAAAAGTAAATCAAAATTACCATGGGTATACCGAAAGCTACACTAAACACGGTACAAGTGAAAAATAAGTCTTAATCCCCAGCAACGGCGCAATTTTGATTTATCTCACCTATACCATACTTTGGATATAGGACGATCGTTGTCAATAAATCATAGCTCACGTTGAGGTTGAATCAATCCTCAAAACCTATAGGTGTTGATAGCATTTAAGTGTATGCCCGTAGTGTAAACAAAGTAAATTGCATGTATTAAAATGGGGGGTGTATGTGTGTGTGTGTGTGTGGAAAGTACTTCTACCAAAATCTATTCAACTTAACAAACTAAAGGCAATAATTATGATTGCTATGTCAATATGAGGTAAGCCTCGGGATTATGTCTTCATAGGGGAAAATAATGCATGGGTTCATGATAATTGAATGTAAATCCTAGTCATCAACTACATAGGTAGGCTAGGTTAGGAATTCTTGAGGCAAGTTTGTCAATAAAACCTCAATATTATCATTCATATTTAGCTACTTATGAATTTAAGTGAAGAGAATATACCAAATTGATCATCCAAAATTTCCATTGACTATGAAAAATAAGAATATTCTTCAATTTAACTCCTATTACAACTAAATAACTTCCAAAAATTAAACACAGGAATCTTGCCCAAAATTTGTAGCATTTTTCAAAGCTCACACTCTCAATTCTAGTTCATGATAATCCCAAGTGAAGGAATTTTTGCCCCTTTTACATTTGGAATAATCTATGCAATTACAATTCTACCCTTGGGCCATAACCCGCGTCATCGCGATCACATAAATAGTAATGTGAGCAATCAAATTTACCATAATCGTGGGTCTTGACTAATCTTGATTGGCCGCGGTCGCGGGCCTTAGACTGCGATCACGATAACTGAGACCACTTTCTGCAGAGTAGTAGTTATATATGCATTATTCATTTTATAAAAGGATTACCAATACACAATCAAATTTGAATTCATTGGACCATTAGCATATGGCCACTAAATAAATGCGGTTGAGTTGCCAGAAGATTACAACTTGAATGCAGGGTTTTACATCTTTTGCATTTCTCTTCTCTTGTTGATCTCTTTTAAGCTCAATTCCACTTTTTTACTTCTCAAACCCGTAAACTTGCAAAATGTGAAAATTAGTGCATTCAAATAACAAAGTTCTCTCATTCCTACCTTTAAATCATAGTTGTTTACACGAGTTTAGGTGTAAATGAGTGGTAAAATCACCACTCATCAATGACTCACCAATGCTCCAACTGAGTAATACAGGTATGGACTATGTGCGATCAAGAAACTAAGCACCCGAACCTATATTGTGAAATCAATATAGCACAAAAGAGAGTATGCAGTTAGTACTTTGAATGTACTGTATACATATAGGTACTGAAATACATATAGGTACTGAGCATAAATGCTTAAATATGTTAAATGAAAGAAAGACCAAGCATAAACATATATTGAAATAATCTAAATAACTGAATAACTGATGTTTTACACTTGGTCATGTATACCTAAACTGATATAATCTGAATACTAAACTAAAACTGTGGGACTGACTATAAGTCATTTGATTCAACACCTTATGACTCATTGGGACTGACTATAAGTCATTTGATGGAATCGTAGTCTGAAGCTTGGTTTATGGATTCCTTATTGGTTAGGCTACGAGTTCGCTATACGACTCATAACGTTTCAGTACGAGTCAGATGCTGGACTCATAACCACTGGAGAGGCCTTGGGTAGAACACTGTTGTGACTATGTGTCCCTCCATATGACTCATAGCCACTGATTATGGGTCGTAGGGAGGAGTCGCGGTCACTGGCTACAGAATAGGGTCCTTCACTTGAGTGTCTATGACTCACTCGTGATGACTCATCACGAGTTGATACGACTTGTAACCTGAGTCATAGTCATGGCAGTGTATGTCAGGCCTTTAAGGAAATTTTCTAATAGTTTTTGCCTCGACATCGGATTAAGGTGAGACTTAAAGCATTGGAAAGTTAACTCCATGGTCTATCTCTTAAGAGGTCTAGAGTTAAATAATTTAGGGTATTACAAACTGATATTTTAGAAAATTGCATGGACTAAAGAAGAATATATGAAATGGTATGTTAATGGTCTGTATTGTCTAACATATAATGGGATGTACTAAGTGACTGTTGGTTATAATACATTAATGGGTAGTAAACCCAAATGGCCCTATGAAAATTTGATTTAGCGTAAGGTGATGCAACCTAAACAAATGTTTATATTATGGTTAGTAGTGCAAAGGAAGCTTTTGACTAAGGATAGGATGATAAGAAATGGATATTCATTGTGACAATACTAGATGTATGTTATGTTAAGCATATATCCCTGAGGATCTACAACATCTCTGTATGGGTTGTGCCTTGGCTAAAGGGTTGGGGCAGAATATACATTCTTGGACAGGCTAGCCAATACTGCAAAGTGCAATTAAAGATACACTTCTGAATATCAATAGAAGTCACAGTTCAAATCCAGGAAGGAGTTCATTACTGCATTCTTGGAGCAGTTGTATGTAGCATTTGGCAGAGCAAGAATAGGAAAAATTTTAAGAATCGAAAAGTGGCTATAGATTTTGCAATGCATCATATTAAAAATATAGTACAAGTTAGAACTCAATATTTATAGGATCAGAACTCAATATTTATAGGATCAAAATAGGCTAGCAAATATATAGGTTTCATTGAGAAAGCTTTTACTTAGTCTGTTGAGACCTAATTGAGTCTTAATCATTAATGTTGCTATTTTGAGGCGTTAACGTCTCCTTAGGTGTACTTATTTATTTGGTTTCTCTAGTAAGTGTTTGTAACATCCTGAGACTACACCCTGGATGTAACATAGTGCTTAGAGCCACGAGTGATCCAAAGCTAACCCATGTTACTAGCATAATGCATGAGTAACTAATTTAACATGTATAAGAGCTAAAGTTACTATGCAAAAGCATAATCATGATAATCTATTTAAATACATTACCATTAAAATTTTACAGTACTGACTATACAAAAAGGAAACTAAAACCGAATACATCAACTCAGACTGAATGTCTATGAAGCCTCTACTAATATTGACTATAGGTAGCTGGGACATGACCCCCAGCTATCCCTAATAAATATAAATAAATCAAAATAAAATACTAGAACTATAGTTGACTTGATT
>NW_025894244.1:0-3897 GCF_002878395.1 Capsicum annuum
TATACCCAACCCTACCTCTAAACACATACCCTAAGTTTAATGAATTCAGAACATATAACAAGATAGCATATTTCTAGATATTGTGAATTTGGAATAGATCTATTTTCTAAACCAAACCAACCAAGTCAATCCGTCTAATAACCAACCAAACAAAGACAATAACCCAATATGTTTATATATCTAATAAAAAATAAAATGGAGAAATCATAAATAAAACATAGTGCACCGATGTTATCCCCAATACCAATACCAATTCCAAGGCTGACACCATGGCTGACAGCGCTCATACCAACCCATAGTAGCCCCACAAAGCCTCTAACCAAAAGTAAAATAATATTCAGTTGGGACATGCCCCCAACCATAGCAAAAACCATAGTCTATAAAATGACCAAAGTATGTACGGTCATCTATGACATGAAATAGAGTCTTTCAAATTATGGAAGCTTACCACTTTAATCTAACACAAGCTGATCTCAAATTCGATCACCGAGCAGGAGTAGTAGAATGGCTGGTTCATGCATTGCATAAGGATACATCACCAAAAGATGGGTTAGAGGATGAACGCTACCACGCACTCATGATAAGGATGACATTATGCCAACCTTTAAAACCAAGTAAACAAATAAATGCATACACAACCATACATATATAGATATATCTATGCTAGGAGAGGGAACTGTGTTTAGCATTTCTTACAAATATTAACTTGGGTATGTGTAGCTTAACTATCCTTGAACCACCTATGGGCTATATGGTTTAGGTGTTATCCCCTGAACAGGCCCCGTTGTGTGTTGTTGTATGAACCGAAGATACTATAGGAGTAAGGAATTTCCGTGTACCCTTCACTCTCCATGATACATTTATACAAGTGTAACTTAGGGATTCTTATGTACCCTATAAGTATCATATATGGTCACCATGACCAATCCTCATGGTAGTAAACATGAGTTTCTAGTGTCCACCTATTGGACTCATACCTTCACAGTTAGCTATCACACCAAACTATTATTGCCTAATTAAAACCATTAGCACACAACCTAACCACCAATTTTCATTTATTATTAACCAAGGCTATAAGTTGTGGTATCATCATATCGACCATAGCTTACAAGAAATGTCCATAGCCATCCTCCTTAAAGAAGGGATTACTATGTACCATAAAATACATTATTAAGTTGTTTGGGGGAATCCCATCTACCCCATAAGTGTATTAAATTAATCCATAACCATGACCACAAATACCTTATAATTTAACCATTACAGGCCATCCAAACCAGTTATAGTTCCATTACCACTTTATACCATGCAAAATTTTCAATGAAAGTTCAACAATATAATAAAAACATTCTCATAGGCATTTTATCAAACATGTTGAGGACATATAGTTTTCAAAACCAAAACTAAGTACCAATTAACTATTCCCATGTAAACACATGTTCAAACCATCATTAAAACATGAAAACTAAAATTAGATCATGGGAAAATCATAACCAAACAATTTAATACCAAAATCCCAACATATATTCTAAACCCAAACCATACCAAAATTGTTCTATAAAAACCATAGATTAAATATGCCTTTGGTTCAAATTAACAATGAGGAAGGGTAACGTGCCTTAGATTACGAAGATGACGGAGAGAACCACTCTTATAAGCCATAAATTGACCTTATTGAAGAAACCCTAGCATTTCTTCATCTAAGAGCCTTGAGAGAATTTGAGAGAGTTTCTAAGTGTTTAATATTTGAAACATAGGGTATGATTTCCTAAGATTTTATTCTGGTTAAATTTTTGGGTATTTTATTAATCAAAAATCAAATACTTAAAATGTCTGGACAAAGATGGACCAACCTATCCTAATAAAAGCCCAAAACAGAATAAAAACCTTATAGAACCTGATCATACCTGGTCTAATTCAAAATAAAATTAAAAGAAAATGAAAATAAGAGAGAAACATATAAGCTTAGTAAGGTTTCCAAATTGAATTGTTCTTTCCCATTTGCTTCCTCTACCTTCCTTTTAATGTTTTCCTTTGTCAACCATCGGTTCTCTATTCATCAGCTTTGGGTCATCGGGAAAGTACCTTGGCCTCCATTGGATGACTCTTGTTTCAACTTTCACAGGTAATTTTCCTTCATGTATTCCCCTTTGTTCTCTGTTGATTGACATTGATTACTTGATCTTTATCCTTTTCAGTTGTATTCTCCAGAGGATGGGTTTTTATGTTGATTTTTGAAATATATCATGGGATCTAGTCGCAGGAACAATGTTACCTCTTCCAAGTAAGTAGATATCTCTATATTTCCTTGTAATACATCGATGGCTTGATATATTATAATTGACATCACCTCTACTCTAAAGATAGGGTTTGTAGGGAGATAATGGGATGCTTAGAACCAGAAGTGTTTGGAAATTACTTTGTTCCTCAGGTTCTTAAAGCTCAATCAGACCATCAAATCCTCCTTTTATGTTGAGAGTCCATTTTTATTGGTTGTCATAGTTAAGGATAACTAGTTGATTCACTATTTTTGTTGCTATGTTGATATGTAAATATAGAACCTTGTGAAAACTTAGCTTAAGCCTTCCTAACCCCCTCACCCCTATGATGGTGAAAATCTCAAATAAGAGCATTATAGTTTATCATTATCAACAATTCTCTTTCCTGTTGTATGTATCAGCTAAACTATTGTGAATATGAAGTCTCCATTATCCAGGGCCCAATTAGCAAAAAAAATTAGCTGACTAATTTCCTTCTGTAAATATATGCTGAAATTGCACTTTCTTGCTTGTTATCAACTACTATATTTGTTCTACATAACCTGCTATGCTCCATGGACAATGACATACCCTCTTTAAAATCTTTTTCATTGCCAATGAGTCTATTTACATTATGACCTTTTTAAACCTCATATGACTGCAATGTTTTACTGCCTTTAGAATAGCAATTACTTCATCTTCCATATTATTAGTGTCTTCTATTATAGCCCCTTTGGCATACATTAAATCTCCTTTGTCATCTCTTAGAAATAAAGCATATGAAATACTTCTATGGTTCCTTTTGTAAGCTCCATCTTTATTATAATTCACCTATCCCTCCTTAGGTAGCTCCCATAACAGAGTAGTAACTTTTATTGTATGATTTAGTAATGAAAAATCCCTCAACATCTATGGCCAATTAGCTAAGACTTCCAATTTTGGCGTTCTCACCTTCAATAATATTCTTATATTCCTTGTAATGTTGAATATCAGTCTTTGAGTATTACTTATTTCCCTTTATGTTTTTTTTTCATTTCTCCTCTTCCAAAATTTCCAAATGATGATTCGAGGAAATGCCTTTAAATACACTTTCTCCTTAGGCCTCATATCAACTTTTCACCATTTAAATATTGTTTCCCTTAAGCTTAGTCCCTAAATGTGTGTACTTGTAAAATTAGCAAAGTAGGACCAAGTCTTATTAGCAATATTTGATTTAAGGAACACACAAGACATAGTCTCTTGAGATGAATTAGTACAACACCAATACCTTAATGGACCTTCAAATCCTCATCTATTATTTTATCATCTACTGGGACCTTCCTCTTCCACAACCTCCACAGAAAAAAGATATTTTAAAAGGAAAACCCTTCAACCATATATATTTATAAGTATCATTTATACACTCTCTTTGCCTAACATACTACCAAGCTATCTTCACTATAAAAAGACTTTTTGAGTCAATACTCTAAATTGCATTATCCTATTCATTTTCTTGGCAAGGTGGATGTATCTTATGGAGTATGTGTTGGATAATTTCCTCTAGAAATAGTGATTTGATCACCTCTATGTGTTGGATAATTTCCTCTAGAAATAGTGATTTGATCACCTCCATATTCCATTCTCTATTTCTTGCCAAATCCTT
>NW_025894245.1:0-4636 GCF_002878395.1 Capsicum annuum
CGACCAAGATGAGTGATTTGAAGTAGCTTTACTGGTGAGTTGGAATGTAGAAGGATGTGGCAAATTTTTTGGCTCATTGCTTGTATTGTCAGTAGGTGAAGGTCAAGCATCAGAGACTAGGTGGTTTGATTTAGAGGTTGCTCATTCCTCAGTGGAAATAGGAGCAAATCATTGTGCACTTTGTCACTAGGTTGCCTCATACTTCTCGAGGTTCTGACAATATTTAGGTCTTGATGGATTAACTGACTAAATTAGCCCATTTCATTCTTATTCAAATTTTCTTCAATGCCGAAAGGTTGGCCCATATCAATTTTTGTGAGATAGTTTGTGTTTATGGGGTACCCATGTCTATTATTTCGAACAAAATCTTAGTGTTCACTTTTAATTTCTTGTATACTTTTCAGTAGGAGTTGGGTATTCGGGGTGACCTTAATACAACTTTCCACCCCAGACTAATAGTCAGTCGGAGCAGACTATTCAGGTTTTGGAGGATATGCTCCGAACATGTGTTATGGATTTTGGGGGTCAGTAGGAGCAAGATTTTGCTTTGGTGGAGTTTGTTTATAATAATAGTTGCCATTCAAGTATCGAGATGGCCCTTTATGAGGCATTGTATGGTAGGCATTATTGGTCACCTGTTGGTTGATCTAAGACTTCAAAGGTTAGACCTTGTGGTACTGACTTGATTCTCGAGCCTTTGGATAGAGTTCAGATCATACAGGAAAGGGTTCAAGCAGCTCAGAATAGGCAAAAGTGTTATGCAGACCGCAAGCTTCATGCCTTAATTTTTAGTATTGGTCATAGGTCTTTCTTTATATATCGCCCATGAGGGCGTGATGAGGCTTGGGAATAGGGTCAATCTTAGCGTGAGGTATATTGGAACTTTTGAGATCCTTAAAGTAGTTAGGGAGGTTTCTTATGAGTTGGATTTACCTCTAGACTTTTCTGCCATTCACATAGTTTTTCATGTGTGTATGCTTCAATGCTATATCCTAAATGAGTCTTATGTTCTTTGTTCGGATTCAATTTAGTTATATGAGAGATTGATCTTTATTAAGGATCTATTATCTATTTTATCTAGGGATGTGAAATAGTTGCATTCTAGAGATATTAATGTAGCATAGGTTCAGTGGAGACACCACTCTATTAAGGTGGCCACTTTGGAGGTCGATTTCGACATGTGTAGTAGATGCCCTCAGCACTTTATCGATTCAGGTATTTTCTTGCCTTTAGTTTGTGGACAAACGAGATTTGTAATGGTTGATACTTTTATTACCTTTGTTTGTGAATTTTCTATTCTATGTGATTCGACCATTTTCCTTTTCCCTTTAGTGGCTAAATGTTCATATTGAGGTTCAGGGATAGTTGGCATAATTCTGAGGCGATCAAAAATGTGTTGTGCGAGTTTGTAGTTTTTAGAAGCTTGAGAAGTCATATAGTTTATTTTGGTTAACACTTGTTGTTCAGAGTTTTGAATTGAAAAACGAATTGTGCTAACAGATTCAAAATATCAAATTTTGGTTCGTAGAAGGGTTGGATATACTTCGGGGCCTTTATATCTTATTTTATACTTTGTATGGAAAGTAGTTAAATAGTGTTTTGGGGTTAATTTTGTAGAAATGATCTTTTATCCAAAAGTCCGACATTGTTATTGAGTCTAAAAAATTGAAATTATACTAATAGAATATATTATTTGTCTTGATGGGACCCTGATAAAAACCTGAGGGTACTATTGAAACTTGGTAGGCTTGCACTAAAATCAGCATCAACTGCTATCTGGTACAACCGCTTAAGCGGCCAAGGTATAGGTAAGAAGCAGAAACTTAGACAACAACCATTTTATGGGCCCAAGACCACTTAAGCGATAACTGATTAAGCGGCTAGACATTGCTTAAGCGACCACTTTGCAGCTTAAGCTACAACCGTTGTATATAACCCCCTTACTCTATTTTTCTCTAATTTTGGACCTCCAAGCATCGGGAAAGATGATTTTTGATGATTTCAATGTTGATTTTTTGTGGGTAACTTCTAAAATCCTAATCCCACAATTTATCATGGATTTTATCTTCAAAAATACCTTTAAATGATGATTTAGCAATGAAAAATTGGGGCTTTTACCGATAATGATTAACAAGGGGCTTTTCTTCATTTTGGACCTCAAACTTAACCAATTTTCATGTCGTTTTTCTCCTTTAGGCTCCCATAACCTTGGGGAAAGAGTTTTTGAAATAAAATTTTTGTTTTACCCCTTTTGGTTTCAAACCCATTTTTCAAACTTGTTTTGACCACGATCCGAATATAGGCAATATGGGTATTGGTAGCTTTCAATGAATATGTAAATGCTATATCTAAATGTTATAGTTTATTTTGTGGAAAATATCAAGGGAAAGACTTCATATTGAGGAACTTTAGTCCAAAATTTTATCATTTTGTTGAGATTCAGTTGGATAGTTAATGCATAAGTAAAGCATGTTATGGGTTTCGGAAAATAACTATGGGTTTGTATTTTGAGACTATTTATTCCACTTTGTGATTGTGTGGGGGATTATATGTTGTTGTTTTTGACTTGTGATATCTGATATTTTATGTTTCCTGTGTGGGGGGACTATATTTGATATCACTAAACTAATATGTGCATCTAAATACCTTTATTCTAGATATGATGCCCCTTTTTGGGGCTTAATTTGCTTATTTAGTCTTTATTTTAGAGTTGGTTGGTTTTATCTTGATAGAAAACCCAAGTTCGAGGTTAATATGATATTAATGTTGTTTTGTATGCATATTTATTTTGATGGTGACTAATTAGATTAGAAAATCATGAGTTATGGACATATTGGATATGATGTCTGTTTTGGGGCTTACTTTGCCAATTTAGTCCTTATTTAAAAACTGGTTTCTTTTATTTGGATAAAAAAATTCGAGTTAGGGGTTTATACGATATTAATGTTTTAGTGTATGCATATTTATTCTAATGGTGCCTAATTGGATTAGAAAATCATGAATTATTGACATATTGAGATGATTCTAGGTCACTTGCATATATATTTTTTCTTGGATGGATTAGATACCATCATTTGAGTTGATTGTCAGCATTACATCCTTATTCCATACATGTACATTCATACGATAATGGTACCACTAAAAATACAAATTTTCAAAGAAAATGAAACACCTTTATGAAAATGCTCTCTGTGAATATGAGTCAGTGAAGAGAGTAGAGATTGAGATTGAGATATAAGGTATAGCGTATAAGTTGCAAACCCCCCATGGGTCTTGCTTGGTAGCTGGGAGCTCGGTGGGTGTATACAAAATGTCATGTGATGGTTTCACCATTCATTCCATTCACATTGCATTGTATTGCATACATATCATGCTTGTTTCCTTAATTTTGGTTTCAATGTATTTCCTTCTATATATCTGTGTTGTTACTATTTTTGTACACTTATGTGTGAGTGTGTATATATATATATATATATATATTTATATATATATAAATATATATATATATTGTCATGACCCAAAACAGGTCCTAGTCGTGATGGGTATCTCAAACCCACCATAAGTCGGAGACCCCCCCCCCCCCCCCCCCCCCCACATCCTAACATCCAAAACACAATAAAAGAATACAGTGGAAGCCAACCAAATAGTAATGAAAAAGATAGATAATGTAAACTCTATAAATCAAAACCAACATCCAACCCACACTTGTCCAAAAAAGCCTCTAAACCAGAATACAAATTAAGTCGGAATATGCCCCCGACTATAACCAAAAGGAATCAAAAATGGAATATTAAACAATAAAGAAATCTGCAAAACGATAGGACTCCAAAAGAATGGAGTCTCCCCATTTCACAACAGATCCACAGGAATACAAGAGTCATCTAACGCTGCATTGGAGCAATAGAAAACCCTTTGGACCCTACATCATGAAATGATGTAGCATCCAAGGATGGTCAGTGTGATATGCACTAGTTGTAACTCATGGAAAGTGATAAAATAATGCCAATGCCAAAAACAAATCATAAACCACATGCAGACATTCATATATTAGTATCGTCATACCAATTATGCTTGTAAGATTATATAAGTATACCCTTCTGATCCGTGTAACCATTTGACTCCCAAGTTTCATTTAAAAATCCAAACCATGGCCACCAAGGGACTTTCAATTCCTGTTTTCACCATTTATCCATTAATGTCATGCAATGGGTTCATAAATAAGTTGAATCATGCAATTATCCATCTTCCAAAACCAAATTAACAAAAGGGGTTGGGGTTAATGCCATTACGAAGCAAAAAAGTCATCAATTTGGGGAAACCTATGTTCATCATTCCAATTCCCATAACAATGAATCCATTCAGTCCAAAAACAATAAATTTAGAGCATAAATCATTAATTTAAAACATGGGAAAAATAATTCAAGTAATACAAACCAAAACCCCTCAACCCAATTTCAAACCCATCAATTTGAATTACATGGATAATGAGTAAAATATGCCATAATGTAAAATTAAAGTTGGGGAATGAAATACATGCTTGAAATACACAAGAAATTGAAAAAAAATCAAAGTTTGGATCCCGGATGATGAATTCACTATAAAACCCTTGAATGTTCTTAGGTTTTGAGTTTGAGAG
>NW_025894246.1:0-2393 GCF_002878395.1 Capsicum annuum
TATATAGTTAAGATTATTATTTTATGTATATACGGTAGAGGTTGAACCTCCTTCGGTTAGTTTGTATGTTTACGTATGAACCCCCTTGATGAAAATCCTGTCTCCGCCACTGTCTTTTCCCTAGTCTGGTAGAATTTACCTAGAAGTAGCAGGTGCTGCACTCCATTAGGCTTTTAGCAGTTTTTGCTAATTTGTAGAGATTTCAAATATTGAAACTATCTAGAGTGTTCCTTTTCTGTCTCCCTTTAGCATAAGGGTAATACATTACATATATTATCCAACATTTTCTTCTAGTTAAAAAGAGGGGATGGAAAGAGAAGGGGCAAGTTTAGATTTACCTCCAGAAAAGAAAGAAGGAAGGAAGGAATATCTTTTTATACACACTCAATTTATCCAAATTTTAAAGAGCTGCAATTTATTATCCATATTCTTCCAAATTATTGTACTTTGGTATCGATATGACCATTCTAACTGTGTGAAGGGGAAAATTGTTCTCTTTGTTAAGTTGAGAAAGACGTAAAAATTAGAAAAACAAGCATCAAGATGGTATTGTTGTTTTTATTTTTTGGTTAATGCTAGATGCATAACTACCTCATCTTGTAATCCTTTAGTTCTATATCATGTTAAAATCTCACTTCAAATGATAAAAGTATCTCATACCCTCTCTTCTAATTCTTCTCCAAGCTTTCCTTAATGTTTGATAGACTGCTCTGCTTCCACTTTATGTTAAATCTGACTATATTTGCATTTCACCACTCAGGATCACTCATCCAGCCCCAGGTGTACCTGAAGAGCTAATTCAACATATGTTCCAGTACAATCAAAACATATCAAGGGAAGGTCTTGGCCTTTACATTATCCAGAAACTTGTTAAAATTATGGATGGCACCGTCCAGTATCTTCGTGAGGCGGATAGATCCTCATTCATTATCTTTGTTGAATTTCCACTAATAGAGAAGAGCAACGACTAATAAATCCATCCATCAGTGTTCCTGATTATCCTGCTGCAGATAACAACACATTTTACATGGAATTCTTGAAACAACATTATCAAGATTTTGACAAAGAGTTAAAATCTGCTGACTATCTAGCCAATGCTTTCACCTCATTTATTGCTTTGCTGGCATCACATTTTATTATTTCTAGTGGTTCTTCACTGTTTACCAAGGCAAATAAATGGGTTTACTTGAACTGAGCATTTCCATTGTTGATCTCTTTGCTCCATCAAAGGCAGACAAGGTCAAGATTCTGGAAAAGGCTACTTTCAGAGAATCAGTTAATTTGCTGCTCGACGAGCCAACTGGGGTTGCTATTTGAATGAATTGTATGTTACCCATTGGAGTGGTGGTTTAAGAATCTATAGGAACCTGTAACATCAGTGTCAACAATCGCTTTTGGAGGTCGGAGGGTCGTCTTCTTCTACTTGGCAGGCATCCTGTAGCAATTTAGGCGTAAAATAATTCAACTGACATAATGTACAGGGACCATATTAGATACTCCTTCCTCCGAATTTTGGATCAAAATAGTGTTAAATGAGGAATAATTTCAATAAATGGGTTTGTCAGAATTTTCTTGACCAAAATGATGGAGCACCTTCGTGTGTAATTTTCACATTAAAAATAAACGGATCGTTAAATATATTTACACTGAAGGTGCTCTACTCTCACGAGCCTTCAGTGTATCTTTTACACTTTAAAAAAGACTCATTAATAGTCATGAGCCTTCACTATTAATTTTACTATTCAAGAATCTAAAAAATACAGTTATTTTCTGAGCTGAGCTGATGAGACATTAAAGGACAATTTTTTCATACTCTAAAGATTCATGCAAAACAATGCACCTTCAAGCAAAGCATTAATAGAAGCCAGCAACTGAAGACGAAAAAAATAGCAACGTGGGTGTATTGTATGTATATATGTACTACTATGAATTCACATATTACTTATTTTTAATAATTAATTAAAAATTATAGATTATTTAGCATGAAAAAGATAAGTCTGCAATTTTTTTGTGAGGCCAAAAGTCAACAATACAATTTGAAATTGGCAACGATTAAGAGAAGGATTGAAAAACAAACTTAAAAATCATAAGTATTTCATAAATTTGACTCAAGCTATTAATTTGCACCTTAAAACACTAATTTCAAACTGAAAAAGAAATATTTACTTTTTACTTCTATAATGAAAAAAAAAAAGACTAATTTCAACAAATAAAATATTTTCAACATGAATTGTATGATGTAGCAAACAAAAAGTGCATAAGAACCTTCGGAGAGAGGTTAAAAAATAACCAAATAAATAGGAATCACTATGATAACAACGCTATATAATGTTGCTTAAAAATTTAACACATTATTGAAATAAATAGAAAATATATTTATAAACTATCGAATA
>NW_025894247.1:0-1596 GCF_002878395.1 Capsicum annuum
TCCTACTCTATCTGATCTGGTAATCATGCACAACATTCATATAATAAAAGAAAACACGGAATTATAATCTAATACGAAAACATGGTCATAATACGAAAATATGGTCATACTCTGGATTCAGTTTAACCATACAAAATGAAATCAAAAATCAACTAAACAACTTCTAGAACAGTCTACGAAATCTCTACTACATGATCTAAAGATAACTATCTTAAAAGCTGGGACAAGACCCCAGTATACCAAAATAAAGAAATAACATAATCTGAGATGATAGGCCTTTTGAAACAAAGAAGGCTCACCACTACACGGATCACTTCTCTCTGGAATACTCTATTGATTAGCCGGACCCCTAGACTGAGCCACCGAACCTGGGAGGTAGGGGGTCAATACAATTGTACTGGTACACAGAGCAAATCTAAAATAATAATTTATATTCAACATATATGAGAGAAATTTAGAAAAGTTCATAAACATATCATATGGTAAGAAATCACATGGTCATTTTTGAAAGACTCTGTAAAATCATCTGAACACTGTGACACTCTTTGTTTTACTTTTGAGCTAGGTGGTATACCCTACAACTCTGAAATTGTACGGTCTATATGGAATCCGCCATTGACTCGGTGGGAAAGCCCCCAACCCAAGTGTGCTGCAAGGGTTGGAGTCTCTGACTCTGCTACGCCATACGGCCGTCGCCAGCGTAAAATAATATGTCCGAATCGGCAAATCATGGTTTCATGTTAAGAGTTACTTGAACTCAAACCTTCTTCGGGTAACCACCTAACTCTTTTTAATCCCAGTTTTAACTCTTTAAAGCATGCATTCTCTGAAATAAAACTCTGAAAAACATACTCTGTTATGGCATACATATTTATGGTATCGTCATACCATTGACTTGCAAGACATATCTCTCAGCCATTATTGGTTTATTACACTTTCTGTTTCCAAAACATAAATTCGACACCACCATATCAATAAATCATTTCAAAAAACTCTTTCTGTAAAACTCATGTAAACACATATATGCAACTCTCTTTGTCAAACTTTCAATGATGCAAGGTGGCCATTTCAAAGCTCTTGATCTCATGCAAATCTTTCTCTTTTAATAAAATATATTTACATTAAGAAACTCCCTCTCATAAATCTCTAAATCATGCTCAAAATACTATGGTATTTGAGTAAACTATTTTCAAGCCGTGAATCATGCATTTCAATCAATCACCACAAGATCATAAACATAAGGTTATCACAAGAGAGAGATTTTCATTATTTATGCTCTCAAACAAATCTTAAATTTCAAGTTTCATACATATACTTATATGTGTAAATTAATTTAAGGGGATAAGGCCTAAAGGACAAAACAACAATATCATTAAACATGTATAAAGCATAGTAAAATCATGGATCTCAAAACTCCTTTAACAAATTCATGCTTGATGATTTTTAAAATCATAATTGGGTGTTTTCAATAAGCCCATGTAGTTTTAGGATAAACCCCACATACCTCAATTTAGAAATTTGATGGATGATTCTTGAAGCCTACGGTTTGGGGATTCCAAATCTTCAATCAGTTTCAAAAATCCACGGTTGAATCTT
>NW_025894248.1:0-7139 GCF_002878395.1 Capsicum annuum
GTTCCCTACTACTAAAGCAATGGAAAAAATTGCATCTTTTACAAAAAAATTGGTAGGCAGTTCTAGGAAAGAAATCCACGCTATTGCAATGGTAGTTTCCACATCAGGTTCGAACCATGGATTCCACTTTAGCATCCTCATCGTCCAATATCTCCCATTCGCACTGATATAAAAACTGTTAACGATAACAATTAAATGTAATCTTCTAATGCTTCTAACCTTATCAAAACATGTCGTTCATCCAGAACTCTAATATTATATTATCCCTTGATCCCACATTGGTTTGGTATTGATTTTTGCAAAATATCAATATGAGGTTTTCCATATAACAACTTTCCAACGATAGCAAATTGAAGTTTTTCCTGCACTATCAGATTTTGAATTTCTGATGTCTTCCATGTAATTGATGGCTCTCCATGCAGCATATCACTGGCTTAAGTGAAACCCTAATAGTAGTATGGTCTACTGCTTTTGTTTTCACCAGATCTACATACTTAACATTACTAATCTTATTAGGCATGTTTGACACATATTCGCGGCATCCAGTGGGATAGTCCCACCAGCTATGGTGGCCATATCAGCTAAAATTTTCACTTGATATAGTTGATAGTGTATGAGTTATTTTTTTACTGGCTACCAAATAATCCCAGAGACTTAAGTAACCCTAGTCTTGATGATTTATACTATGAAATTAGCCTTGGTAAAGGCATGTACACAAGGTGTTTATGAAAATATCTAAGTGAGATGTCTAATTACGTGATGATAATGTTTTGAACTAGGTCAATGGCCTAATATGCATAAATACTTGATAAATAATATGATGAATGTAAAATGAGCTATATATTATGTAATTGAGGACCTCGATGGTTTGATGAATAAGAAGGGGTTAAAGTCCCTAAAGTAAAAATGAACTTAAATTATGTGTTGAACTAGATTATGGTGTATAATTGTTAATGAAGTATGAATAGCTTGTTAGGGTATTGAGGACCATAGTTTGAATTGTATAATAAGTTACTTAAGACATTGGCCTATTGAAATTATTGAGCAATGAATGCTCCCATAAGGACCATATGGTCATGTATGGTAATGAATTGGCTTTGGGTTAGAGTCCCCAATCTCAAGTGGCATGAGGTTAGAGTTCCCATCCAAATATGTGAGCATGTAGTTAGAGTCCTTTGCTTGAATAAATATGTGTGAGTGGTTTGAGTCCCTCACTTATATAAATATGTGTGAGTGGTTTGAGTCTGTCAATTGAATAGATTTGTGTGTGGTTAAAGTCCCTTACTTGATGATATGTTAATATGGTTAAAGTCCTATGCCTAATGAGAAATTCTTGCATCTATAACTATAGAAGGTTGTAGTCCTCCTTTGTATGTATGATGAATAAGTGCTCCCAAGTATTGATAAGACTTGTCCCCTAGGTTAGCATGTGATATGTCTATATGTATGGATAAGGTTATGAATAATATTGAATTTAATATATTGCTTGTCATTGAATGATGATTCTATGTTATCTTTATCCTTATGTTTCATGCTATCGTTCCAACCTCTAATTATCTTTGGACGCTATGTCACTATGCGACATAAGGGCAAGAACATCTGCTTCTCTTCCTGCTTGGTTATTAGGCAATCAAGGCAGTTCATGCATTGACTTGGGAGTGGTGAGCTTCCTTACTTCAAAAGACATTCCTTCTTGGTATCCTATCTTTAGACTGAGTCTTATTCTAATTAGTTTGGTTATTATCGTGGGCTTATCCTGACATATACATTTCTAAACATCAATTTGTATAGAGGTATTATGGGTGATTATAGACTTAGGAATATTGGTTAGTGTGATTAATCTAATAAAGTGTGTAGTCATGTTTAAGTTATAACTTGTAGTATGTTTTTACATTATCTTATTATGCATTAATAAGACAACTGTGATGGGTTATCAGGGTGACCTTTAATTCATGTTGGCTTGAGGTACCCATAGACATTGCCTGATTTTGGGGCATTCAAGTTGGTATTAGAGATAGGTTTATGGTCAGTTGGGTTTCCACAATACTGTGTCAAGTATAGTCATTTTTATGAGTGTGAAGAGCGCCACACTTATAAAGGAGAAGATATGAGACATTTTTGGAAATATTTTCCTTTCTTATGTTTCTATTTGAAGCTATAGAGTATAAAGTCTTGGATTCCTCTTATTTTTATTTGCTATGTTTTAGATCATGCCTCTAAGGAGATTTAAGACTCAAGCAAACCCTTCTAAGGGTCCTATGGATGAAGGTCATCCAACTTCTAGAGTTCGAACCTGGGCTAAGGCTGTGCCTCTAACCATCTTTATGGGGTTCCACTTCTCCCCACCAATCTCAACTATGAGAGTAACCCTCCGATTTTGTCACCTCAAGGGAATGCTACTAATGATGAGTTTTTTCGCTCAATCAAGCTCTTAACTCAATTGGTAGCTTCTCAAGTGGAACGTGGTGCTCTAGCTTTTATTTCCTTTGAGGCCATAAGAATTGGCCAATTTATGAGGTTGAGCCCTCCTATGTTCTTTAGTATGAAGGTTGAGGAAGATGTTCAAGGCTTTGTTGATTAAATGAAGAAGATCTTCTGAGTCATGAATGCTTCAGAGATTGAGTCCATTGAGTTTTCATCCTACCAATTGAAAGATATTGTGTACCAATAGTACGAGGGGTAGGAGTTATCTAGAGATGTTGATGCTAGTCCTGCCACGTGGGAGGACTTCTTCAAGGATTTCTTAGATCGCTTCTTTCCTTAAGAGTTGAAAGAGGCAAAGGCAGAAGAATTTGTGAAATTGAAGTAAGAGAGAATGTCTGTTCAAGAGTATGCCTTGAAATTCCATCCAATATCGAGGTATTCTCCTCAGATGGTTTCTAGCATGAGGGCTAGTATGCGTAAGTTTGTCTCGAGATTGTCTTGTGAGTTAGTCCTTTAGAGCAAGGCGACCTTTTCAATTGAGAACATGGATATTTCTATGTTGGTTGTGTATTTGCAACAATTAAAAGAAGGGAAAAAGAAGTAAGTATAGCTTAGTGAGTGGAAAGGAAAGAAACTTAGGCCTTCCAAGCCTAGTAGTGGTGATAGTGGAAAGTGAGCACGGTAGAAGAGGGGGAGTTTGAGTTCCTCACTTATATAAATGTGTGTGAGTGGTTTGAGTCTCTCAATTGAATAAATTTGTGTGTGGTTAAAGTCCCTTACTTGATGATATGTGAATATGGTTAAAGTCCTATGCCTAATGAGAAATTCTTGCATCTATAACTATGGAAGGTTGTAGACCTCCTTTGTATGTATGATGGATAAGTTCTCCCAAGTGTTGATAAGACTTGTCCCCTAGGTTAGCATGTGATATGTCTATATGTATGGATAAGGTTATAAATAAGATTGAATTTAATATATTGCTTTTCGTTGAATGATGATTCTATGTTATCCTTATCCTTAGGTTTCATGGTAGCGTTCGAACCTCTAATTATCTTTGGACGCTATGTCCCCATACGACATAAGGGCCAGAACATCTGCTTCTCTTCCTGCTTGGTTATTAGGCAATCAAGGTGGTTCGTGCATTGACTTGGGAGTGGTGAACTTCCTTACTTTGAAAGACATTCCTTCTTGGTATCCTATCTTTAGACTGAGTCTTATTTTAATTAGTTTGGTTGTTATCGTGGGCTTGTCCTAACATATACATTTCTAAACATCAATTTGTATAGAGGTATTGTGGGTGATTATAGACTTAGGAATATTGGTTAGTGTGATTAATCTAATAAAGTGTTTAGTCATGTTTAAGTTATAACTTGTAGTATGTTTTTACATTATCTTATTATACGGTTAGGATTTACCCAACCCTTGTGATTAATGTGACGACTGTGATGGGTTAACAGGGTGACCTTCAATTCATGTTGGCTTGAGGTACCCATAGACATTGCCTGATTTTGGGGCATTCAAGTTGGTATTAGAGATAGGTTTATGGTCAGTTGGGTTTCCACAATACTGTGTCAAGTAAAGTCTCTTTTACGAGTGTGAAGCACGCCATACGTATAAAGGAGAAGATATGAGACATTTTAGGAAATATTTTTCTTTCTTATGTTTCTATTTGAAGCTATAGAGTATAAAGTCTTTGATTCCTCTTATTTCTATTTGCTATCTTTTAGATCATGCCTCCAAGGAGATTTAAGACTCAAGCAAACCCTTCGAAGGGTCCTATGGATGAAGTTCATCCAACTTCTAGAGTTCGAACATTGGACTAGGGCTATGGCTCCAACCATCTTTATGGGGTTCCACCTGTCCCCACCAATCTTAATTATGAGAGTAACCCTTCTATTCTGTCACCTCAAGGGAATGCTACTAATGATGAGTTTCGTCGCTCTATCAACCTCTTAACTCAATTGGTAGCTTCTCAAGTGGAACATGGTTCTCTAAATTTTATTTCTTTTGAGGCCATAAGAATTGGCCAATTTATGAGGTTGAGCCCTCTTATGTTCTTCAGTATAAAGGTTGAGGAAGATATTCAAGGCTTTGTTGATTAAATGGAGAAGATCTTCCGAATCATGAATGCTTCAGAGATTGAGTACATTGAGTTTTCATCCTACCAATTGAAAGATATTGTGTACCAATAGTGTGAGGGGTGGGAGTTATCTAGAGATGTTGATGCTAGTCCTTCTATGTGGGAGGACTTCTTCGAGGATTTCTTAGATTGCTTCTTTCCTTAAGAGTTGAGAAAGGCAAAGGCAGAAGAATTTGTGAAATTGAAGTAAGAGAGAATGTCTGTTCAAGAGTATGCCTTGAAATTCCATCAAATATTGAGGTATTCTCCTCAGATGGTTTCTAGCATGAGGGCAAGTATACGTAAGTTTGTCTCGAGATTGTCTTGTGAGTTAGTCCTTGCAAGCAAAGCGACCTTTTCAATTGAGAACATGGATATTTCTAGGTTGGTTGTGTGTTTGCAACAATTAAAAGAAGGGAAAAAGAAGAAAGTTGAGCTTAGTGAGTGGCAAGGAAAGAAACTTAGGCCTTCCAAGCCTAGTAGTGGTGATGGTGGAAAGTGGCCATGGAAGAAGTGGGGGAGTTTAAGTTCTTTCTCCTCAGCTAGTGTTTGCTCTGTGTACCTAAAGTTTTTAGGTGATTGTTGAACTAAGTTTAGTGGTGGGTCCTCGGCATAGGGTGGCCAATTTTAGGATAGTGGTGCCTATTCGGCTCCACCTCACCATGCTTGCACATTCTGTGGTTAGAGTCATCGTGGTCAGTGTGAGAAAGAGAGATGTATATATTTCCATTATGGGCATGTTGGGCACATGCAATGCCAGTGACCCTCCCTAGATACTTTTTTAGCCAATAAAGCCCTTATTACTACTCCATCTACTCTCATACCAAAGAGTGCTATGGATTCCTCTACTTCTATTTCTGGCACTGGTGCTGGCCAAAATCACTTGTATGCACTTGCAACACGCCGGGATTTTGAGGCATCTCCTGATGTTGTCATGGGTATGTTGAGACTTTTCTCCCATGATATGTATTATTTTTTTGATCCAGCATATACTCTTTTTTATGTGACCCCATATATGGCCCTGCTTCTTGATTGTGGCCCCGAGAGTCTGTTGGTTCCTTTTTCTATTTGTACCTCAATCAAAGACCCTTTGACTATTAGAAGAGCTTATAAGGGGTATGTGATATTAGTTCGTAGTAGGGATACTCTTGTAGACTAGATAGAGTTTGACATGGTGGATTTTGATGTCATTCTGGGGTTGGATTGGTTACACTTTTGCTATGCTTTCTTAGATTATCAAATTCGTAGGGTCATGTTCAAATTCCCTAATGAGCCAGTCATTGTATGGGTAGGTGGTTCCCTATTACCTAAGGAAGGTTCATTTCTTAACTTAAATCCCGATGGTTGATTTTGAAGGGGTGTTTGTATCGTTTGTCCAAAGTTAAAGATTCTAACTTAGAAGAGCCTTCTTTAGAATCCATTCCTATGGTGAATGAATTTTCCCTAGGTGTTTCCTGATGATATTCCCAGTCTTTCTCCCGATATGGAAATTGATTTTAGGATTGATCTTATTCTGAACACTCATTCAATTTCCATCTCTCCTAATAGAATGGCTACGATAGAGCTAAAAAGGCTTAATGAGTAATTGAAAGACCTCTTAGATAAAGGTTTTATCTTCCTTAGTGTGTCTTCATAAAGTACTCACGTGTAATTTAGGTGCAAGAAGTATGGTTCCCTTCATATATGCATTGATTATCATTAGTTGAACAAAGTGACCATAAATAATAAATATCCTCTTCCTAGGATTGATGATTTGTTAGATCAACTTCAGGGTGCAAAGTGTTTCGTTAAGATTGATCTTACATCGGGCTATCATTAGCTTAAGATTAGGGATGCGGATATCCCTAAGATGGCCTTTAGAACCCGGTACGGTCACTATGAGTTTCTTGTTATTTTCTTTGGGTTGACCAATGACCCGATGACATTCATGGATTTGATTAATAGGGTTTTCCATCCATTCTTGGACATGTTTGTCATTGTCTTCATTGATGATATATTAGTCTACTCTAAGAGTGAGGCAATCATGTAGATCTCCTTCATGCCGTATTGTAAAATTTGAAGGCTCATCATTTGTATGCCAAGTTCTCCATGTGCGAGTATTGGTTTAAAGACATCTTTTCTTGGTCAGGTCATCTTTAGTGAAGGGATCATGGTTGATCCCCAAAAGGTTGCGGTGGTTAAAAAGTGTCCTAGAACCACGACTCCAATCTATATTATGGGCTTTCTGGGTCTAGCTAGTTACTATAGAAGGTTTGTGGAGAGTTTCTCTATTATATCTTCCCCATTTATCAAGTTGACTAAAAAGAAGGTCAAGTTCTTATGGTCTGATGCGTGTAAGGGTAGTTTTGAGAAGTTGAAAGATAATTTAACTTCGGCTTCGATTTTAACCTCTCTAAAAGTTAGTGATGGTTTTGTGGTTTATTGTGATACTTCTTGTGTCGGTCATGGTTATGTGTTGATACAACATAGTAGGGTGGTGGCCTATGCTTCTAGACAATTAAAAGTTCATGAGAAGAACTACCCTACTCATGACCTAGAGTTGTTAGCCATGGTTTTTTCTTTAAAGATTTGGCGGCATTATCTCTATGGGGTTCAT
>NW_025894248.1:10139-16462 GCF_002878395.1 Capsicum annuum
AGGTGCCCATATGATATGGCCCTATTTTGGGGCGTGTCAAACCAAGTGTAGTCATTATAGTGGTGATTAAAAATAAGGGCAAGCATATGGTATGGTACTTGTTAGCATTAAGAGAGTCTTTATGAGAGTTAGTGTTTGCACTTAAATCCCTTATTCCATCGTACATAATTGGGTATGTGGATTTTTCTTCTTGTGAGGAGGCATGTAGAGAAACCGAGGTGAGTGAAATTGCCATCTTCTAGAAAATAAGGCAAGGGAGTATAGTGGAGTTACTATTGGTAGCGAGTCACTTTTAGAGAGTTAGTAATTGTTGTATTGTAGTTCCGTAAAGTCTTTTGCATCTTTGAGATTGTATTTCATGGCAAGGGGAGTCAGGAGAATAGATTCACCCATGCTTGAGAGCTACGTGTGGTATTAATTAAGTTTGAAGTCATTGTGATCATTAGGTTACATAAATGGGCTTAAATTTGCATTGTCTAATTAACTAAAAAATAGTGTTGCTTGAGGACAAGCAGAGGTTTAAGTTAGGGGTGTTGATGAGTTGTTAGTTAACCACTCATTTACATCCAAATTTGTGCACACTACCATGATTTAAAGGTATGATTGAGAAAAATTTGATAGTTGAATGCACTAATTTCCATATCTCATAGGTGTACAGGTGATGAGAAGGAAAGAAGTGAACTTGAGCTTAAAAGGGATCAAAAAGAGAAGAAAAGTGCAATAGCTTGAAGACCATGAGCATGAAATAGTCTTAGTCACTGCGATCGTGGTTTGAGGGCCTTAATCATGGATAGTTAAGCTAGGTCAAAGCCGGTGATCGCAGGCAAGCTGCCACAATCGCAGCAACACAGGTTTATGCCCATGGGAAATTCTATAAATTTATGGAGCCAACCCAAAATCCATTAAAAGGATAAATTCCTTTCCTATTTGGGAATCACCAAGTTTGGGAAACTTAGTGTAGTTAATTTCTCAATTAGTTTTGGTTGTAATTGAAGTTAGATTTTGAATTACTCTTAATTGCAATTTCAATGGAAGCATTGAACAATCAATTTGGTATATTTCTTCTTCCTAACTTCATGAGTAGCTAAACACTTCATCATGGGATTATGTTGAATTAGGGTGCAAACATGTGTGGGTTATGATTTGTTGGCATGGACTCTTGGTTAATACTTGTGCTTTTCACTAATGCTTACTTTATTTAGTTGGGGTTTGTGGGTGAAAATCTCAAATTCCCAAAATAGATTTATGGGTGATAACTCTACATTCTCAAAAGGTCACATCTTTATTGAAAGAGGGATGTGAGTGAATTTTTTGATCCTATATCATCCTTAAAAGAGGGATATGGGAAACAAAGCATTAGTGAACAAAAGTTAGATTTAGTTTATGCTATTTTCATCATCTTAGAAATAAATGTGAGTTGAGAATTATATGGATCTCGGGCATCTTCCTAGAAATAGGGATACCCAATAGAGGTATTAGGGGATTTTTCTTTCCACACCCATGAGGTATCCGAAAGGATCCATGGGTGATAATCTTAAAGTTTGATTGAAAGATTAATGTCAAAAACTCCTAATCTAGCCTACCAACATTGTTTATGACTAGAATTTGCACTCAATTATCATGTACCCATGCATTATTTGCCCCTAGGAAAAAATAATCCCAAGACTTGTCCTATATTGAAATTTTAATCACAATCATTGCTCTAAGTTGGTAGTTTTATTTGATTTTGATACAAGAACTTTCCAAACTAATCCCCCTATTTTTATTCATGTATTTTACCTTTTTGCACTACGGGCATACCTTAGAGGTTATCGATCACTACAAGGTTTGAAAACTAGACTCACTCCTCGAAGATTCAACTTCAATGTGAGTTGATTTTTATTGACAACGATCATAATGTATCAATACTATGGTATAGGTGAGCATGATCAACTGTTCATTGGGAAATTTTTTATGGTATATTTTAATGATTTCCTTGTTATAGAAAATTCCTTAAAGAGCATATTTTATATTTAAAAAGTGTGTATGAAGTTCTTAGAATAGAAAAATTATATGCTAATCTTGAAAAGTTCTCATTTGGTGTGAATGAAGTAGTATTATTGGGATTTGTTGTAAACTAAAGATGAGTCGACGTGGATGAATCTAAGACAGGCACCATTAAGACTTGGACAACTCCAAAATCCATTGCTGAAGTAAGATTCTTCCATGGGTCCATAAGTTCTTATAGCTGGTTTGTCAAAGGATTTAGTAACATTGTTGCTCCCTTGATCAAGGTTATATGTAAAGATAATCCTTTTAAGGAAATGAGGAAGCCAATGCATTTGAAGCTTTGAAGGCCATGCTTAACTATGCCCCCTTGTTGCAGTTACCCAATTTTGATAAGATGTTTAAAATTGAATGTAATGCAAGTAAGGTAGAAATAGGTGTTTTCCTAATACAAGATCATAAATATGTTTCCGATTTTATTAAAAATATCAAGGGTACAACTCTAAACTATTCTACTTATGATGTAGAGTTATACACCTTGGTTAAAGCATTGGGTAATTAGCAACATTATTTATGGCCCAAAGTGTTCGTGATCTAAACTGACCATAAATCATTGAAGAATCTCCAGGCCCTAGATAAATTAAACAAAAGGATTCCAAATAGATCGCTTTCCTAGAGACTTTCCCTTATGTATGTAATCTAATACAAAAAGGGAAAGAAAAATATGGTATATGATGCATTGTCTAGGAAACATGTGCTAATCTCTACATTGTCTTTTAAGTTGATGGAATTTAAGAATATAAAGTTAATATATCCCAAGGACCCTTAATTTACTCAAATCTACTAAGATTGTGAGGCATGGGTGATGTGCTATAGAAATATAGCACTTTTAACGTTTAAAATGAGGAAAATATGCAAGTTTTTGAGGCTATTTTGTTAGATATGATGCTTTTTGGGTATGTTTTATAGGAAACCATGTTTTGGATGATAAGTTCATGAAAAAGGTGTTTATGGCTACTTTTTGGAGTAATTATGGATATTCAGGACCCCAGGTACGACCTGTGATTGGTAACAGACTGCGGGTTTGGACCACATATGGCCACCGATCTTGTTTTCTCCTATTTAGTTTGAGCTTTGATTTTAGAGTTTTCTCATGTACTATAAATACCCTTTATGTGTTTTTTAGTAGGATTTACACACTTTTGATATTCACAAACATATTTTTATTCCAAAGTTTGATTTTGATCTTGGGATTATCTTGCAATGACTTCAGTTGATTAATTCAGTAATGGTTATGGGTGTTTACAATTTTTTTTCTTTGCGATTTCATCTATGATTTTGAAGAATGAATGATATTGATTTCTTCACAAGTATTTGTAGCTAAAACCCATAACTAGGGTTTTGGAAACCCTAGCGGATTGATGAATAGGGAAAGTGTGATTGTTGAATGAATCGATACCCATGGCATGCATTACATTATCTTCATTATAATAGATTTCTTAGAGGTGGCCAACGTTAAGATCCCGCCTAGACTATTGCCACTTAATACAAACGAGGAGTAGTGACTAGGAAAAGGTAATGACCACCGTAATTTGGAGTTTAGCTGTCTATCCACGCTTCTAGGTTCTATCTTAATAAGATGGTTAGATTTCATCTAATAACTAGAGTCTCAAGAGTTAATAGTTAACTTGGATCAAGATACGAGTTAGTAAGGAGACATCGTGAGACTTAAAAGGTAAATACTAAAATATGTCTACTCATCCAAAAGACTGTAGATAGTACATAACTTATCGATTCTGTATACAAGGTACAGGGTTGGTTCAATTTAGCATGATAAGATTACGGAGTTAAGAAGCTAGCTAGGAGGAAAAAATCCTAGTGTTCACTAATACTGATTTCAACCAAAGTTGATAGTTGATCTTTGTTTGATATTTCCATCCAAAAACCCCCATTTACTTTCTAGTTCTTTCCTGTCGATTACAACATCTGAAATCTATGAGTCCACGTATTCCCCTGGGAATTTACCCCAACCTTTCTTAGGTTACCATATTTTGACAACGACTTTATCATCATCTAATAGGAGGTGTTGTTTGGATGTCAATCAAAATTCTGGCACCGTTGCTGGGGAATACGGTGTTGATTTGTGAACTAAGGTCATTTCAATCTTTGGTTTTTTCTTTTTGTACTTAGTTAGGAGTACGCCGAAGTATTCTTAGCACATGAAATTGATAAAATACCTTACTCATATTGAATCCAAATCCATAGATGATCCTACAAGGATGTCTGAGCAAAAAATAAATGAAATTCTTGAAAGGGTTTATGATGTTGCACCTCGCCCTCCTCCTGAAGGAGTTTAAGACATTGTTGATCGACAGACTAGTGAGCTTTTATCTCAAGCTTAAAATAAGAGGAGGGTATTAGAGAAAGCTTAATAGATAGCTTAGGAGGCATAGTTATCTTAGGAAAGATAGGTAGTAGACCATCGAGTAGTACTCGATGGAAACCAGAATAGAAATAGAGGAAAACAACCTCAAGTGATCCCAGCATATTAGTATGTTCAGCTGTATAAAGATGATAAAGAGGATCTGGCATACGTTGAGCCAACAGAGACGTGAGCTATCATCCCTCCTGTATTGCCCCCTGATGTGTAGTTAAATATTTCTAGTGCTATGATTCAGCTCTTATACTTGAGGGCGTGTTTGCAGGGTTTCCTACAAATGATGGAAACATGTATCTAGAGTATTTTATTAGTATTTGCACTATATATACCATACTAGGGGTAGATCAGGAGGGATTGAGACTTAGGTTATTTCCCTTCTCACTTACTGGAGAGGCATTATTTTGGCTAGGGGAACTTCCAAGAGGGTCTATTACTACATGGAGAGAGTTACATAGACAATTTTTGAACAAGTTCTTTTCTCCATCTAGAGTATTGCATCTCAAGGATAAGATTTATAACTTCAGGTAGCTGCAGTCAAAATCTATGTATGAGGCATGGTTCAGGTGTAAGAAGAATCTCAGCATAGTGCCCAACCACCAAATTTCAGGGACAATCTTGAAGGAGATCTTCTATAGAGCCCTGAATATCGATTCCAAAGCAATGGCAGACACTATCTCTGGAGGAGCCTTCATAAGATTACAATGGGAGATGGCTTTGAGTATCATGGATCAGATCTTATTTACTAATCAAGGGTGGCAAACTTAGGAGGTTGAGAGAGGTTTTGAAATTTATTTCATTGGAGCTTCTGGAGAGTAGAGAGTTGATGAGGATGTTGTAGATCAAGTGATTTCACTTTTGGGGACATACATTGGTATGTTGGCCAGCAATTTGCAGCAATAAATTCTAGAAAAGTTAGTGTGGTAAGGGTACAAAGTGCAACTTCTAGGCTACATGAGTCTGAGTTAGAGGAGGATGCAATTTGTGGATTATCACTTGGTGGGTTTCCGATCCCAATGACAAAGGAATCAAGGTCGGAACTATGTGATCGTGATAGATACATTCCATCTGGCAGATGAGAATGGGAATCGAGAATAAAAGACATATTGGATAAGCTGATGAAGGGTCAAGAGATTAAAGAAGCTTGCCTTAAAGAACTCAAGTCCAATGTTTCAGGATTGTCCCAGAAGGTTGAGTCACATGCAACTGCAATCAAGTAGCTGGAGCAGCAGTAAGGGAAAATCTCTGTTACTTTAGCTAAGAGAAAGTCATGAGAACTTGGTAGAGATAATATGCCGAATCCAAAAATACTGATTCATTAATTGGATATTAACACGATGAGTGATTCTCCAACTGATGGGCACTTTTTGCCTTCTACTAATGAACCAAAGAAGGAAAATATTATTTCAGCTGAGGCACCTGAAACTGAATTTGAGAAGCTGACTTGTAGTAATGATGATTTTGGGAGTAGTGATGATGAAGACTAGGTAGCAGTAGAGATCCAAGATATAGTGCAGTAGGTTAGCACAAATTTTCATAAATATTTAGTAGGAAAAAAAGGATACACAGGTGTAGTCAATATCCTATGTTCTATTGGGTCATATGAGATTAATCAAGCTCTATATGACACGAGAGCAGGAATAATTGTAATTCCATTAGTGATATACAAAGCATTGGGGTTAGGCGAACTCAATCCTATATCTGCAAGGTTTCTTATGGTAGATTTATTCGTAAAATGTAGAAGTAAAGATGGCATCGTTAATGTATCCAACAGATTTCATGATTTTGGACTGTGCAGTGGATGCTCATTCTCCAATTATTTTGGGTGGACCTTTTTTATCTACTGTCCTAGTGATGATTGATATGTACCTAGAGAAGATCACTATCAAGTAGAATGATA
>NW_025894248.1:19462-26200 GCF_002878395.1 Capsicum annuum
TATCTCAAACTAGTAAACTTGAACCTCTTGTAAACTGATTACTTAATGCTCAAATTGTAATCTTTTATCAACTCATGGAAACTTTGTATAAAAATGTCACAACTCAGTGCTTGAGATCACTTAAGTATATAAGGCTTAAATAAGCATGAGAACATATATAAAATAATGTGCAACTCATGAAGAATCATTATAAACTCAAGCATAGGTAAAATGGGTATAAACCCTAGTTATAAAATTCTTAAATTCATGGTAAACACTCAACTTTTAGGCCCACGGATGAAAGCTTATCCTTGTTCAAACCCCACATATCTGTGATTAGCGAGTTTCTTGATGAAAACTATAAATTGAAGCTTACAAGCTTAAATTTTGGTGAAAAACTCTTCTTTTATATTCTTGAGGGTTTTGGGAGAAAGAGATCATTTAATATAAGTTATGAGGGTGGGATAAGTGTTTAATGTGATTGGAAAGTTGTTGAATAGGTAAAACACCAAAAATCCCTCAAAAGTAAAAAAACAAAATTTGCGTTTTTGCGCCCTTAGCCAATGAACGACCTTATCGCGTCTTTCCAAGGATGTGGCACCCCTTATCGTGGCATGTCTAGAGCATGGCATGCTCTTATCACAGATTTTCACTATTTTGGGGTCCTGAAATGACCTCAAAAGAGCTCCAAAAATTTCAAAACACTACCTAATGGTCCCATTAGTATTCCTTTATCATAATACAACTCAGAAATCACCATTAAATATAACAGAAGTACCAAAATAAATTCCTTGAAAATTTTCGGTGTAACACTCCATATGTCCAAATGCATGATCTCTCTATGGCCCTCGTGTGATCAGTAACCAAGGAGAGAGAAAACCTAGCTGGTATTAAGTTCTATAATGCTAAATGAATTAATCATTCGATGAATAAAAACAACATCTCATGCTCTAAAGGATATAGCATAGGAGTATGCCTGGTTTACACAAGAAGCCTAATCTCACTCTTTAAAACTAGCCAGGAGCCCTATTGGACACCAACAAACCCAATTCTAGTCTGAGAATTGCTTGATGTATCGGATGTCATCCATAGTGGTGAGGCATCTGTAAAAAGGCTCTAAATCTCCAATGCTAAATCTTGAAAGGCTGAAGCAGTCACAAACTCTATTGTTGCCTAGATTTTCCCCAAACCCACTGACTAATGCTGAAGATCTTTGATATTATTCTCAGACTCTCTAGTTTGACATTGCGCTAAAACTCTAGAAACACTTGTTAAATTATCATCTAAATCTATTAGTAACCTCGTATCATCCATCTATAATAAAATAGAGTCAAAGAATATACTAAAGATTCATAGAAATATGGACACACAACAAGGATTCAAGAATAGAATTTCCTAAGAATGCCTTTTAGCCTCTCGAAGATAAGATAAAAACGTCCCTATATCGATCCACAAAACTTTACTTGGCACAAAACCCTTATAGCAACACATCAGTAAACCTAGGCTTTGATACCAATTTGTCATGACCCAATTTATTAGGTCATGATGGAACCTACTATAACCCACCAGCAGGTAAGCCAAGTCATAGTCTAGAACTGCTAGTAATAGACTATTAAGAGAAATTAGAAAATAGCATGATAAAAAAAATAAAAGGGGCTAATATATATAACTAACCCAAGTATAACCCATCTCTGAATACAAAGTAGAGATTAGTATAATCAATTAGAGAGAGGGTTGAAATGCTTTGAACATCAGGAGCTCACCCTAAATCTCCGATTCATAGTTGCTCTGAACGATGCACACACCAATGGCAAGAACTTGTACAAAGATCCATAAGCTAAAAAAGTGTAGTATAAGTACAAAACATATGGTACTCAATAAGTAACTACCGACTGAGTTTCAAAGATGATGCAAGTATAAGTAACATATAAAGCAGGAATATAAACTACAAGAAACTATCAAGGAACTAAGCATAATAAGGCTAATTGAGCAGAAAGTTAAACTATACTATTCTGGTGGTATTAAAGAACTAAATTACTATACCATATATCACTAGATAATATATAAATAAATAGTAGAAGAAGGACATATTGTAGTATACAAGACCAAGGAATACATATACAATACTAATGAACAAGGGAATAGAGGGATATACAGTAATACCTTATACATCTATAATATATTTAAGGTTGAAGACCCTTAGAAAAGTGATTTGAACTTTTTACCCTTCATTAAAAGACTTTTCTTTAGCCAAAGTTGTCTTTTCACTATTTTTTAATTTATTATTTAATTATTTTTTGTTACATTAACTAAACTTCCTAAAATATGTGGGACTCCTTAAATATATGGTAGGAGAATTAATTAAAATATTCCTGTCTACTGTTCAATTAGAAAAAATACTCCTAAAATAGGACTCTATTAAGAAATACATCTATAAATATTGAGATGTACGTTAAACTAGAGAACAAACTGGTTTGACTATTGGGAGAATATGATTGATGCTCATTTTACTTGATTTGATTGCATGTCTAGATTGGTGGATGCTTGATTTTCTAACCCTCAACTTCTTCACTTTTTTTGTCACCATAATAGAATTCAACATGTGTGTGTGTGTGTGTGTATATATATATATATATATATATATCTTGTTTGTTTTCATTCAAAATCATTCTTTAGGGTCAAAATTTTTTCCCAGAGAAGAATTAGTTGGATCAAATTCAAAGCTTTTTTATCACTATTATATTTTTTTTATAGTTTACATGTCATAGATGAATGTCGGTTGGCTTTGAAGAATTTCTTGTGTAAAGGTTAGGTTTAATTGTATTGTTTTGATATCTTTATTATCTTATTATTTTATTTTAATTTATAGATGCTTGATGAATGTGGGTCGGTTTTTAAATTTTTCTTAGGTAAAGGTTAGGTTTAATTGTATTATCATAATATCTCTATTAGTTTGTTATTTTGTGGTATTTTACAGTTTGTAGATGAATCTCGATCGGGTTTGAGAAATTTTTATTTGTAAAATTTAAGTTTAATTGTAGTATTTTGATATCACTTTTATCGTATTATTTTGTTGCATTTTACAGGTGACAGATAAATGTTGGTCGGCTTTGAGGAATTTTTGTATGTAAAGGTTAGGTTTAATTATATTATTTTGATATCTCTATTATCGCATAATTTTGTTATTGTTTATAGGTGGTAGATGATAGGTGGTAGATAAGTGTCGAACGACTTTGAGAAAATTTTTGAATGTAAAGAATAGATTTAATTGTATTATTTTGATGTCTCTATCATTGTATTATTTTTTTATAATTTACAGATGGTAGATGAATATCGATCGACTTTTAAAAATATTTTTGGTAAAGATTAGGTTTAATAAATAAATTCTTCATCTTTACATACTCAAAAAATATTAAATTTAATTATTATATTAAATCTTTATTATTCAAACAAATATCCTATTTAATGTAAATTTTGAACACATTAAAGTGAGGTACATGCGCAAGGCGCGTACACCTAAACCAGTATATATACATGTATATAGGTACAAAAGAATAACTCAAGGGTAACCACCTTTGTTAGTCAACCTAACCTCTCCATGAAATCCTAACCAAGTAGGAAAGCTAATACTAGCATGGTCACAGACTCTAGTCAAACTATCTAACCATAAATATGTTGTCCGTAATGTAATTTACTATAATAAACTAAAGGGCTCAGAAATATACCATCATCCTCGGGTAGCAATCCATAATCAACATGCAATAAACTAACCGTATTAACAATAATATAGTAGCTGGAAATTCCAAACAACTAATATTAAATTGGGTCCCCATAATCCCAAAAGATTTAATCCAACACTTAGCAAACAACAATCATAGCCTATACCTATGCAACCTTTCAAAAGGCTGATAGATATAATCACTAAAAAATATATTGGTAGGAAATTCATATGAATGAATGAACGCAAGGTAAATATATCATACCATAACTAATCCATGTACCATAATATACCCAGTGTATAAACCTTATCCCACTCAAGAGTTTCCAAAGGCAGAACCTATGATGACCTCTCTTCTTCAGCATGACTCATGGATGAAAGAGCCTATAAGGGACTCGATAATATCCATATACACTTATCTGGTCCAGATCAAAAATTCCCAATCACCATCATCATTAATATACTCCATTAAATACCTAAGAGATGTATAAATACCAAGTGCCTGAACTCTAACTGTGACTGAAAGAGTGTAAGTTTATAAATCCATTTCCTGAGATTCGTATCATGACTAAATCAATATCATAGAGTAAAAAGGTTCGAAGCCTCTCTCGATCAAAGTAAATAGTAGTTGAGAAGGAGTGGATAAACTATGGATTGGAATCAATCTTGATCTAATTTTAAAAACCAAATAAATCATAAATTAAGGTGGTATAATTTTCATTATGAAAGAATACATGCTAAAATAAAAAGGTGGGAACAAAATCCTTTTTTAGGAAACATGCATATAATCATGTTTTTGGTCAGAATCATACCACTAAGTGAGCATGAATGTACCATTATATATGCATTTCATTACTAGTATCCAGAAAATACAATCATAATTGTCTGGGCATCTATAAACTAAAGACATATCCTTTATAAGGATAGAATACTCACCTGGAGTCCAACTGATATTGTAACCACTTCCTCGAGACTAATAGTATATTACTAGCATGATAGTAGTACTATAATTAGGACAACTATGATCCAATTCACTAAGTCAAATAATAAACCTTATACTAATGAGTCCTTAGCATCAACTATGATCACATGCTTATAATCTAGGGTGATAGGATACTATGACCATATAAAGTAATTAATAATAGGGTTCGGGTCATATTTATACCCCAAATTTCCTAAATATGTTGTCATGATACACTAATCCTAATCATACATATAATCCTTACCTAGCATGAAATCTTTATATTACACTATCTTGTGAAAAAAATAGACTGAAACCAACCTCAATGCCAAAATCGGAATCTTGAATCATCCACAAACTATAATACTTGACATATATTCAAAATAATAATGTATGCATCAATCAAAGTAAAATCAGAATTCATGTCAAGAATTAAAACACACCAGATTTTGTCCCTTGAAAATTCCTTGAGCTTTGAGCTCACTGCTCTAGTAACCAATGGACCCTAGGAGTCGTAAGGTGTCTTGATGAGTCATTGGGATATGTCGTAACAAAATAAGTAGGTTTTTGGCTTGATTCTGCTCTGAGTATGAGTGGCTCACTAAGAGTTGTAAGGATATATTATGAATCATTAGGTGTAATCATAGGGTGTCCAGTGTAAGTCCCAATTTGGATTCTATGTTGACTATGACTGTACATTACGAGTTGTAGGGTCCTATTACTATTCCTGTGGATAAGTTAAAAGGTCAACAGTATAAGGTGCCTTGGTGGTACTTCCTTGATTATGACTCGTGGTGATGAGTTGTAAGGAGTGGTTACTATTCATGGGTTGACCGTAGTCAAATGTGGCATTTTTTGAGCTTTTAAGTTAAGGGCATTCTAGATATTCCCTCACTTACCCAATTTGAAACCCACGACTTATACTAGAGTTGAAAATACGGGTTGGTCCAGCCTATTCGGGCTACCCCACACAGGCTTTAGAGTTTGATGGGTCAGGACAGGTTGACCCATCAACATAACAGGCTACAAAATAGCAAGCCCAATCATCACACTGTGGGCTGCAGGCCCCCACGAGCCAGTCCACTTTTAAAAATATATTATTTTTATGCTGGACCCCTTAGCCAGCCTACAATTTTTACATCCTGTTTAAGAACAAGGCTTTTTAGCTAGACCCGTATAAGCCATTTCGCCCGTGGGGCTTGATAAATATGGGCTAGGCTAGCCCGTGGGCCACATAAAAATTGATTAAAAAATAGAATAGAGTACTAAGAATTAAAAAAGGGCCTAAACTCAAAGTCTATTTAGACCATCATAGATATTTAAATATTAAATATGTTTATAAATATATAAATAATTTAGGGGTCCAGCATAAAAATAATATATTTTTAAATTTTTAGCCCACTAGTTTAAATTAGTCCTTTAGGCTGGACAAGGGGTCATAAACGTAAAATATTTTAGCCAAGTACTCAGACTTAGTGTTATTTTTTCCTTCAAAAGTTGGAAATCTTATTTCGCAACCTTTACATCCATTAAATATCAATATTTGGGTTAAATTCATGATCAGAAATGTCAATAGGTGTTTCTGGACAAGTTTAGAATTTTTTAGACTTTGTTTAGATCATGTTGGAGTGCCCAAAATAGTGGGTCACCATGATCTCAATGTGTCACGTTGACCATAGTGTCGATAAGATAGTTTTTCCCCACTTCAGTACAAATTCCAATGACCGATACGGACTCAACGTGGTGCATTGGATATCATATCGACGCTAATGATGCGACGTATCAACCTATGCGTAGGGTAACACAGTTTTTTAGTCATTGAAAGACCGCGTCCTTGGGGGTATTTGGGTCTTTTTCCCACGTTCTTCAGCCCCCAAAAACATGAAATTAATCCCTTTGGAGAGAAAATATACTCCTTCATTCTCCAATTTTCTCAAGAACAAAACCCTAGGTGTTCAAATTTTAAATCAAGAACTTAAGAACTCACCATTAACTTTCAGAAATTCATCAACTAAGAGGTATGTGAAGTGTTCATTCAAGGGTTCCTTCCACCCTTGGATTCCAAGAAACTCATTTAATG
>NW_025894248.1:29200-37950 GCF_002878395.1 Capsicum annuum
TAAATAGGACCTTGGATTCTATGTTACATACCTTAGTTAAGGGAAAAATGGCCTCTTAGGAGGACCACCTACTCTTAGTCAAAATTGCTTATAATCGTGGTATCCATTCGACTATTGCTATGACTCCCTTTCAATATATTTTATAATTTTAACCCCCTAACCCATTTAGATCTTACTTCTTTGCCTAGTAAGGTTGTGATAACCTTAGATTAAAATAAAAGGGCAGAATCCATGAAGAAGAAGAATGAGAAGGTGAGGATTCGCCTTGAGAATAAGAATCAAGAGGTGGCCAAAAGAGTAAACAAGGGAAGGAAGCAACTTGTTCTTGAATCAGATGATTGAGTGTGGGTGAACCTCTGGAAAGATAGGTTTCCAACCCAACAAAAATCAAATTTGATGCTTCAAAGTAATGGTCCTTTTTAAGTGGTTGAAAGGATAAATGACAGTGCCTACAAGATTGACCTCTCTCTGGAATATAAAGTGCATAATACCTTCAACATGTGCAATGTTTTACTCTTTAACAAGATATAAGATGATCAACCCTTGAATTTATGTCAAATTCTTCTTAAGATAGAGAGGATGATGCATTTTGGATTAGCTCTAAGCCTTTTACTAGAAGCCAAGTTTGGGAGCTTCAAAGGATCCAAGGTTGTTCACGAAGCATAAGTTACTTAAAAAAGTCTTCTTACCATCAAGATGGTCTCATTTGATGATGATTTTAATCATATTAGACCAAGGATCGTTGGCAGAGTTGAGGGAATCAAAATGGGATAGAAAGCCCCTTAGGAATGACATATGTTGAAGATGATTTGGATATGCCTTGGACCTACTCTGGCACTTCAAGTGTAGGTCAAAACAGTAGCTAATGCACCTAGGGTGCACCTAGGATGTGCCCCAACTACCCTAAATCAGTTTATGGGCCTTTTCTTGCAATTAGGTCACTTTTGGGCCCCTAAATATGTGATAATTGGCACTAAAATATAAATACTTTGGAGCTTAGGTTGTTTTATTAGTTTTTATTGATTATTGATGAATGTTTGTCCATTGAGTGAGAGAATTGTTGAACTTTTACTGAAACTTGGATTAGAAACATTGGTTTTGAGGGTGATCATCTCCCACTTCGTCACTATAGGAATTAGGTGTGTAATTATGATTATAGTTGAGAGTATTAAAGTTTAATATACACTTTTGTTCTTAATTAATTTTCTTCTTATGTCTAATTTCTATCATAATAGATTATCTTTATACTCTTTGTATCAATCTTTCAATTCCATAGTTTGATACTTATTAACAATTTGAGGTTGTTAGCCTGTGTCTAGCTTAATTGTTGTATGCCTTATGGATTTACTTATTGTAGGTTATAAGAAAATTATACTACATCCAACAGACTTGCTTAGTCTTTTGATGCGTACTCAAATAATTCTTCAAGTAGCACTCTAAGAAGGCATTAACCTGCTCTATCTGTTTTTCTATCTATGGTTGGAAACTATTAGAAAAGTACAACTCTTTGCCTATTATGTTGAAAAACCCATCAAGAAATTTCTAGTGAAGTGAGGATACCGATCACTAATGATATTTGTTAGTACCACAATACTTAATTATATTCTTAAGGAATAGCATGGCAGCTTGCTTGGTTATGCAACTTAGTGCAATAGGCATATGATAGTTCCATAACCATCGATCTTTTGAAAATAAGTGATAAAGTGTATAGTCACGCTCTCCCATGGATGCTCTACGATTTGTAGTGACTCCAAAATTCCTTTGGGCTACCACTACTCAACTTTATCTTTTTTGTACATAAGACAAGTCTGTACATAAAACTCTAGGTCTTCTTGCATGTGCTACTAATGGTGGACCAACACAACTAAGTCCCCATACGACATTTGTATGGATGACCGAACCATAAGGTGTCATGACTCTCCTTCATAATACAACGCCTAATATCTTCAAACTCAAGCACGTTGTAATGGCCCAAAATGGTTTTTTGGTAAGTTAGTGGATAAATTTTAGAATTAGCCTTTTCTTAGACAAAATTATGAAATTCAGGCTTGGCTAGTTTTAGATAGATTTTAGATATTGTGTGGTTTAAAGAAATTTGGAAATTTTAGGTTTGTTAGTTATAGGATTTGAGTTGATTGTATGTTAAATGATAAGTTTAGGAATTTGTAGACACTTTTTATCCATAAAATGAGTTAGTAGAACTCTGATTATAGCAATTTCCATGAAAGGGTTAGTACGTGATACCAAACTATAAGAAGTTCATTGTGAAATAGGCATAGATAGGAATGGATATTGCGTTACTATTTAAGAACCACTGTAATAGTAGGTTTTATATTTCAATGGAGTTTCCACATAGAGTAAAAGGACCACCATTATAGAGGTCTATTTAACCTAATTTTCATTGCAGCAGAAAGATTTCCACTACAGCAATGTTGCTACAATGACAAAGCTATCATTGTAGTGAAGACTAGGAAATTTTATACAATAAGCCTAGAGTTTAAATTTTTAATTCTAAAAGGTTTAGGTTTTGATCTAAGGTAAGGAAGAGGTGATTTTTGCCCATGTTAAGGGTTTGTAATGACCATGAAGGTCATTCCATTCATTTTCTATTCAATTTTTACATTTATAGTTTTCCTATAGCTGCCTAGGTCATTTATGACTTATTGGAACTAATAGTTCAGTTATTGGGAATTTATTTATTTTGAGATCCATTTCCCTGTTTAGGAGCTTCTAAAGTTAAGAAATGGTTCCTAGGACTAAACCTTAGGTAAATGACCTCGAATGCTATTTTTAAAAGTTTCAACAACTCCAAACATCAATTTTAGGCTATAAGGACCCTTCGTTGGATTCCCAATGCTTCAAGACTCATTTTTTTGGCTATGGGATAGAATTTGAAAAAAAGTCTCCTTAGGGTTTGTGCCAAACTTTTTATAGAAATAACCTCAGATTTAAATTTTGATGGCATCGTTGTCTGCAAAATGTCAAATTTGATAGGGTGACATAGTTTTTTTGTGTTTATGTTATATTGAATAAATCTCAAGGCCTAATCAATATATTTGTAACTTTAAAAGTTGTTGGTATATCAACACTTCCTGCAGGCCAAGAATGGCCTTTGCATTCGGGAAACTTTGGTTGCATTCGTGAGGGCCAAGATTTTGGACCTCTGTGCTTGTGGGATGGACTTTGAATTTACGAAGGGGAGGCTGTTTAGGGTAGGCCAACCTTTTCTTTGTAATCACGATGGATCAACTACATTTGTGAAGGTCTATTTGGGCTAGCACCAATTTTAGCGATAGGGCCTCCGTTTGCGAAGAAGGGACCCTTGTCCATATATAAGAATTTTTTCATCATTTTTCTTTCATAATTTACAAGTCCCAAAGACTATTGAAGGCACATTAAGCTTTGAAATTATGGGATAATTTTACTATTGAGCTAGGTTTAGATGGTGAGCATATGTGTGGACCCTAAATCATCGATAATTTTTAAGTTCCCCATCAAATTTTCCATGTAATTATCCATTTTAAATATTTATTTGGGGATTGTTTTTAGGACTGATTTAGGGTCTATTGAGCTTAAATTTAGCTAGATTTCTTATTGTATTTGTTCCTTGAGCTGCATGGGATGCTGTGACGGCTTTAATTTTGTAATTCAGAAAGCAGGCCCTGTGAAAAATTTTTAGTCAGATTTTTTACTTGGAGCATTTATATGCAAAATGGGAATCATTTTACTCATCTTAACACCTTGATAATTATTTTGGTAGCATGGCAGATCTTAAAGGCCTTTTGTAAGAGAAAAACTCTAATTTAAAGGACTCAATTAGCATTCGATAGCCTCCAGGTAGGACTAGGCTTATCCTACCTTTAGATTAACCTTACTTATGGTATTAATATGCTATTATGCCAGTTCTAGGTAGGTAGCTTTAGCCTAGTTATAAATTTAGTATTTTTACGCCTTATTGAGCAAATTAGGGTTCTCTTTCAGTAGATTTTTGGCCTGTTACCCTTAGTATAATGTAAAACCACTATGTAGGGCTAGGATTAATATTATTAGTATCATGAAATATGATTAGGAAGCTTTAGAAAAGACTAGGTTAGGTTCTGGCCTAGATTTAGTTTTTGGGACCTCGTAGTGAGTCCCGCTACTTTTGTTAGCAAAGTATACTTGGCTTGGAGACTCTTTAGTCTTAGTCAGACTCTGGAACACCATTTTAGTTTATTACCTAGATTTTTATTTGACATAGACTTGATTTTCAGCATATTTTTAGACCTTTTCCCAGGTACAGTAGTATTTGATCTGGAGCACTCTTCCTTTACTAAGTAATTGAGGGACCCACTTTTTCTTAATCGACTTGTTCATGGATATTGGTATTTATGAACTTATGGTATCAGAGTAGGCTTAAAAACCTTTGAGTTCTTCCCTTCAACTGTATATGCATATCTTTTCATAAATGCATTTCAGTTGGGGGTTGAGTCCGACGTATTCTTTATTCCTAAAGGTGTTATGAGTTTTACCATGGATTTTGCGTCAGTTACAATATAATTTTGGTATTAGTTTTACAATTGAGATTGATTATCTATGGGATCACTAATTTTTAGTTGCAGTATGGTTAATAAGAGTTCTGGTTCAAGTTTCAGCATCTAGTTATGATATTGTTGGGTGTTGTTGAGTTGGTTATGGTTGTTCTAGGAGTATTAGCAATGGTACTGAGATGTGTTGTAAATGATTTATGTGGCCTATCATTATTACCTACTATTTTTGGTTCAAACCTAACATGTGGCCTCTTGTTATTATCCACTATTTCTCGTTCGAGCCCCATGTCTGGCCTCTTATTATTACCCATTGGTGTTGGTTTAAGATCGGTGCATATTAGATAGTTATATCATGGATTTGGGATCAGATGGTTCCTTGAGATCATTTCGGCTATGACTAGTTATGATTTATACTTTAGTTTCTCCTTGTATGTACCTATCCCAACTTATGGGGGTTCGATAGGATTAATTATGTTTCTTCTACGTGCCTTCTAGGCTTATATGTGCCTTCTGGGATTACAGGGGCCCAATTAGGTTATAGTTGGCTTCTACTGTTGGGTTGTTTATTTCCTGCATTGATCTTATGTATTTCCTTTATCACCCTTGCATTACTCAATGGATATTTGTACATCTACCCTAATTTCAATTGACTTATCTTACGTACTTGCATTATATTTATACTTTTACTATATTGAGCTTAGTCTGTCGATGATGCCTACTGAGTACACGTTGGTTTTGTATACATACTGTACTTATAATTTTTTTCCTTAGTGTGGGTCTAAGTACGAGCCACCAACATTGATGTTATCATCGAGCCTTGTTGTTGATCTAGAGATGGGTTGATATTTCTAGAGTCAGAGGTTAATCCTCCTCTACCTGTTTCAGTTATTGTCTTTTGCATTCTAAGATTGTTGAATATATGCATATTTTTGTAATGACCCTATAGGTCATTCCCTTGATTTACATGTATTTCTAGTATTTCAAGCCTTCTTACAGTGCCTATAGGTCATCACTTGTCAGAACTGTCGATTCGGTTATCAGGTAGCTCATTCAGATTTTAGGTTAATTTCCCAATTTTGAAGCTATAATTGGTAAGGAATTAGTCTTGGACCAAATCTCCTTGTATATGACCTCAGATGAGAATTGTGACAGTTCCATCAACTTGAAATATTAATTTTAGGCTAGGGACCCTTCATTCAGGTCCCAAGGCTTCAGGACACATTTTGGACTATCGGGTGGATTCTATAAAATTAGAACTATAGGTGTGGGCCCCACAATTAGTATAAATAATCTCACATGAAAGTTTAGATGGTTCCATTGAGTAAGGAGTGTCGAATTATGTATGGTAGCATAGTTTGTTTGCATACACGGAGTTCAAAATAAATCTCGATCACTCGATTGGAGTCCATCTGAACTTAGCTGAAATCAGGTTCCTATTATATAGTTTGACCACTTAAGTAGTCAAAGAGTCGCTTAAGCAGTAGTCGCTTAAGAGACCCTGAGTTATTTTAGCAACCTTGGCCATTTTGTTGAGGTTTGCTTTGGCAGTCAAGATCCACTTAAGCGGACATTGTTTAAGAGACCAAGGGACTGCTTTAGCGATGCCCAGATTCCATATCCTGACCACTTAAGCAGACTTGTGCAGTGAAGTTGCTAAAAATTACCACATGACCGCTTTAACGGCTCCTAGGGATGGTTACATCCCCCTTCTTCACCCAATGTTTCATTTTATTTCTCACTTATTTTCCACCATTTTTGAGAGATTGGAGCATGGGAAGTGCAAGGAATCATCCATTGAAGCTAAGGTAAGTTAAGTTAGCCTAGCACTTGTTGTTAATTCCCCATTATTTTTTCCCCCATGTATTTCCATCCCATTTTATTGTAAATTCTTAGAAATTAGGTCTTTAAATCCCAAGACTAAAGGGGCTGATTTTACCCGGATTTATGCTCCATTTATGATCAACTTTTGACCAGACATTCCTTGACCTTCAATGGATCTTGTGGCAGATTCAATTTTGGATTCGATTTGTGGGCATCGTGGCCCCATTCTTTTTACTACCCGAATCAGGGCCTGGCCGTGATGGGTATCTCAAGTCCCACGTGGATCGAAGATCACCCCTGCACCTAACCACCAAACACACCACACTCAAGGTTGGATAAATTTCGAACATATAACAAGATATCATATAATAGCCTAAGAAATTTTTAAATGCATATCCTTAAACAACCACGACGATCAGCCAAACGACTGGCCGACACCACCCAATAGACACAATAGTCCAAACAAAGCCTTTTAAACAGTTATCCAAAATTGAATATCGATAAAGTTTAGGGACATGCCCCCGATAATAGCTAAAAATAAGTCTAAGACATAGAAGGAACAAAACATGAAATCTACACTTTCGATGTATGGAATTTCACAACTTCAATGTCAACACACAAGCTGATACCGAATCCTAATCACTGAGTAGGAGGAGTAGAAATATGGCCAATTCCTGTATTGTGTGGGGATACATCATCCAAAAATGGTTAGCGGGGTGAACGCTATCATGTAACTTCGGGATAATAATAATATAATGACATAATCAATAGTTTAACATCATTCAAAAACCAAAGCACATAATTAAATGCACATATATAAGCATATATATATATATATATATCACATGTCGGGATAGGGAACAAGGTTTAATATGATTTTCAAAACATTTATCCTAGAGTGTGTAGCTCAATAATCATATAATAGTACCCATAAGCTATATGGGCCCCAACTCTCACCCCCTAGTTAGGCCCCAGTGTGTATAAACGCACACACCAAAGAATAATCTCATATATATACACACGGAAGAGTTGAACCTCCGAACATATACTAAGGTGACTAAAGAAACCAATCATAAAATATTTATGGGGGACTCTGTAGTGCCCCGAGTCTGTACCCCGGAAGGTACACGGTGCTCATAATCTCGAAGGACCACAAGCTAACCCATGACTAGTACTTACTACAATAATTGTGTAATGAATACTGTAATAATTGCAGAAATAGGCAGAAACATATGCCATAAGGTTCAAATCTGTAAATAAATCTGAATGCGGTATCAAAATACCAAAACAAAATATAAGTACTAAAAAACTGAACAACTATCTGCGAATACTCTAGTCTGAAAAACCTCTAAACTATTTAAACTGTTGGAGTTGATGGGACAAGTCCCCAACTAACTCCGACTACTGAAAATAATATTGAAATAGTGAAAACAACCATGTCCACAAACTATGAGGACTCACCACTACGTTTACTACTGAAAATCTGAACTGCTAAGGGTACTCTGGAGCCTGTGCATCTGAACCTATGGTATAAGACATCATAGCACAAAAGAAAAGCATGCGTTAGTACTTTGAATGTACTGGTATGCTCAGTGAGGTAGGATGAAATGCATGGGGTCATATGTATGAACAATAACAATTGAATAACATGAGTACGACCAAATGAGAGTACTTGCATGAATATGAAAATTGTACTGATATCATAGTAACACCAACTACTGGATTACTGGTAACTGAATGACTTTATGTGATAGTATTGATTCTGTGGAACTATACTAAGTCCTATACTGAGCTGAGTGACTGTGTTGGACAGTCCTGAATCTGTGAAACTGAACTGAGTTCCATACTGAGACTAAATCTGAAACTGAGACTGTGGGAAATAATTATCTAACCGACATGCCCCTTCTCTAACTAATTTAGGGTCCAACCTATAACCCCAGTTGGAACGGTCTCAATACCGTGCCATGGGTAAGGAAAAGTATTGAGTCACCCTCATCCGTAGGTACTCTGAACGAGAATAGTGATAACCTCAACTGAAAGGTAGATCACTTCATCAACCCTCAACTGGTAGGTTGATGTCTTAACCTACTCTAGAAACATAGTTCTAGAATGCTTGGACTACTTTTAAGGATTTCACCCTCTAATAGAAGGTGAGTCCTCATCCTTGGGTTCTCTCGGTGCTGAATCTTAATCCCAACTATGTAGACACTGGACTAAATTCTAAACTTTACTCGGCTAGACTGAACTATTACTGATCGTACTGTACAACTAAACTGTACTGAGTTCACTGAGTTCCATGGACTGATGGAATACTACTGTATTCCGTTCACTGACAGAATTCTACTATTCGAGATATGACTGATTCTACTCTGTGACTAGCAATGGCTCTAGACAAGCTGC
>NW_025894249.1:0-5087 GCF_002878395.1 Capsicum annuum
ATGGTCCACCATTTGGTCTGTCGATGAGTACTTCAGAAGGCAATGTTCTGGATAAGACTGACGGCCAAGCTGGTGGTCCGTCGTAGATCTGACGGTCCACCATTTGGTGCATCGCTGAAAGTTCTAAAACCTTAGGTTCTGCCTTAGTCTTGACGGTAAGATTGGTGGTCCGTCATAGGTGTGACGGTTCACCATTTCAACCGTCAGAAGCACTTTTTTTCCACTTTCCAGTGTCTTTTCCTTCAGCTAACTCTTTGCCCTAAAACACTAAAAACCAGCATCAAATGCAACCTTGGTTTCTTGAAAACATTCAATTTTCCCAAGAAAAGATACAAAATGTTCCGTCAAAAGCCAGAACATCAACACCCTCAACTTAAGATCATTGCTTGTCCTCAAGCAACTCAACAGCTAATTGTGAACATGAACAATATCATGACAAGCAACCAACTAATGAATCATTTTGGAGCAATCATTCACTCCTCATTTCACTTATTTGAATTTAACACATCAGTCTCTACACCCAGCATTGATTATAATTCAGCAGACGCACATGGATGTTATGTCCCATAGAGAAAAGCAAACCAAAGTAAACTCCATTTTCCCTCACAACAAATAAGTGCACCACTTATTATATTATATGGACACAATCTAAGCTCTCTCACTCACAAAGAAGTTACAAGCATAGTCCAAGTTCCCATAGGTTTTCCCTTGCCGTATGATTCACCATCAAAGATGATTCACTAAGATTAAATAGGTCTTTTCTAGGCTTGCAATGAGGCTTCAGTCTAGGTGAGGATACACTTTTGGGTAAAGTGACTCATTAAGACTCAACTCTCCTTAATCTAACATCTTTGAAACCCCAATCTGCTATTTTAAACAACTTGTTTTCACTCTCCATTATTCACTTCTACTTTTTTTAAGGGATCATCCACCCTCAACTTATGCTGATGTACCCAACTAAGGTGCGCAATAACTTTAATAGATCAGGTCCAGATGCTTTTAACTAAGTTCTAAACCAATTTTACACCAGGCACTTTCATTTTGACAATAACCACCCTCAACTTAGGTGTTTTGCCGAAATTAAGGTGTACAATACCCAATATTTGGTCAGGGCCAGATTTGAACTTGAATTCTAAAGTCTTACGGAGAGTTATTTAAAATTATTGGTCAATAAGAAAACTAATAAAAGCTCTAAACGCATTCAAGTGAGAGAGAAATCATTTTAGTGGGGTTAATTATTTAAGCTAAGTGGACGAAAGGTACAAGGAGGCCTACCATCCTATCCTAGTATTAGCTACTAAAATCTCTAAACGGGTTCAAGTGAGGTAGCAATTGTTTTAGTGGGGTTAATTATTTATGATAAGCAGATTGAATGTAGAAGGAGGCCTTCCATCCTATCCTAGTGAATCAGCTAGAAGATAGTATCAATGACTTAGGCAAGTTCTAGGTATTAGACTATACAAGAACTAAAGATAAATCCTCACACCCACAGGCAACTGAGTTAAACTTCTTCTGCTACTCTTAGAATATTCATCACATGATTCATGCACCTCTTACAAATTAATGCCAAATAGATGTTTACTGAAGGTTATGTATACATGCTTACATGAATAAAGTAAATAATTACACACATATGCTCATAGTATTATGACAACATCTTTCATTATTCATATCTACAAAGGTACTGAAACTGAGAGCATTTTATAAATAACATTAAACACAGATATTTACATCACAAGCTTAAGAAATTTATCATGGAATACTAAAACACCCTACACATGTCACTTCTACTAGATAATGCATGATAGGGTTCAAAATATCAGCAACACAACACAACCATGATCCAAGTACACCCACCCCTATACAAAATCATATGCATTATCCTAAAATTATTCAATGTAAGGTACAAAGGATTAAGTATACTTTTTTTGCCTCTTATTCAGTCTGAGGCGTCTTTCAAGTATGAAAAGATATCTACATCCTTGCCTGGTGCAATGTTGGCCCCTATGGTGGTAGGGGCACTCACAACCTCACCCTCTACAATCAGAGGGGTTATCTCCCGAACTGAACCTGCACTTTGCCCCCTTGCTGGGGCGGTGCTAGTAGATACTACTGCTTCTTCTTCTTCTACTCTCTTTTTGCCTTTATGCTTCATCTTTCAATGACTTCTTTTTATCCTTCTTAATAGCATGGTGTTCTTGCTCCTTTGGTAATATTGCTTCTCTCTTCCTCTTTCTTTCTTCTTTTTTTCCAGATTTTTTATCCATTTTCTGCTTTTCTTTGTCCTTCATAGGTCTTCCCATCAGATCCACAATGACTTTATCATCATCGCTTACCACTAAAACTGGGTCAAACATAGGCTGCTGTGACTGTTTTCCCTTTAACTCTGCTATGTCAGCCTTTGCTTGCTCGAATTCTGCCATGAGCTTGGCAAGATCAAGGAGAGACAATAAATCTAGTCTTTTGTTGATGCGGGGTTCTATATTATCAATCCTAACTTGGATAGTTTGTAATGGCCTGAATGCTTCAGCTACAATTTTGTCAACAAATAGTTTGAAATCTCCAGCCCACTTTTCTAGTTGTCTCTGAAATCTCTTTTGAGTCTTCACCACTTTGGTAAAGTTTTTTGGATTGAACCAGTACTCAGCAAAATCTGTTCCACCAATAGATTGTGTAGAACCTGACTTTGTCGATGTACCATGGGGCATATAATCAGGTGGTACATACGTGGTGATATGTAAAGGCGTACCTTTAGTTATTTCTATAGTATCAGGAGCTGGTACAAACTGAGGTTGATTAGATGGATTCTTGGTGACACGCATCTCGAACTTTGATTCGTCTTTTGATTTCTCAATTTCCTGTCTATATGTAGCCTGTATTTCATTGTTAACTCCATGAATCAGTGTCACACCGGCTTGCTTGCATAACTCAATGATTAAACATGGGAAAGGCACTGAACTGGTTATTTTATGTGACCTCACGAACAACTTGTTTGTAATTAACCAACAGAAATTAATCAGCAACCCAGAAACCAAGCTATCTACCAACACAAATCTGTGATGATCCAAGTTTCCATCCCTTTTTGTCGGCATTAACCTCAAACGAACAACTGCCCACTAGATCTTAGCCTTGAAGCTAAGGATTGATTTTTCAATGCGCTTTTATAAGTTTTTCAACTAGGAAGTGTTACCATTATCAGTCAAAAATGAAGCCACCCAAGGTCTCTGAGTAGATGCACTTCTCATTCTATACTCAAAATCAAGGACAGCGGGTGGAGCCTCATATCCTAGCCCAAACAACATTCTATTGATTGTTCGGCCTAAGACATTAATAGTCTACAGACTCTCTGTTTGGTCTGTTTAGGATTGGCATCCCCTTCGAGCAGTCCTTTATCACCAGACAAAGATAATTGGTAAAGAATTCTCTTACCCAGTTTGGTTGATATGCTCCTGGTGGCCTACTCATCCATGCTAGTCCATACTCGTTGAAACGATGTTCCAACTTAGGATATTCATGTAGCTCCATCATTATGATCTGATGTTCTTCCATTAATAACCTTCTGATCCCTCTTCCTGTGGGTGTCAACCCGTCATAGAATTATTTTTGTGCTCCTTCTATCTACCACCTAATTGCATCTCGAATTTAGGGATCCTTCCGCCTGATAACATTAGCATCCTCTGGTTCATCTTCCACATCTAGAACTTCCGTTTGTTCTCCCAAGTTAGAAGCTTCAGTTTCACTCTCTACAGGCAATGGTTGAGTTTCAACAACCATTACTTCATCGGGGCTTGAACAGGTGCTACTAGTGCTACTCTCACTCTCCTTCTCAGACTGGAAGAGTATGAGATCTTCTTTTCCATGTTTTCTGGTGTTGTAGGTAGGTGTGGATTCATTTCTACCTCTTTAATATCTTCCACCTCTGATTTGTGGAAGTTTGGGAGCCATAACGCCTGAAAAAGAAGTAAGAAATTAGTTCAAAGATCAAAAATATTCAAATCATTGCATTTTGTGTCTTGACGTTCAAAGTGGTGTGGTTCACTAGTGATGGGATGGTCCATCAGTTTGGTCTCTAGACTTAAACAGTGTGCATAAAATTTTAGAGCCCTGCGATGGTCAATTTGGTGGTCCGTCAGAAAGTTGACGATCCACCAGCTTTTCTGTCATGGCTTATCCAGTAAGTGCCATTTCAATGAGTTTTGCGATGGTCAATTTGGTGGTCCATCACAAAGTTGACGGTAAACTAGTTTTGCACCTCCTTCTTCAGCTATAACTTTTGGTTCGACCTTATGTCGAGCAACTCATATGCCAGATCAATTTTTAGCTATAGCAACGACATGAAATTCACATTTGAAGCATCTTTCTTCTTATTTTAAGCAATTTAATTTATTCAGACTTCATCCAACAGGATACATTAAAGTTTCAACTCGAAACATCCATACTCAACACAAAAGAAGCACTCCAAGAGAAAAAATCATGCTTTTACACTTCTTATAGAAAACAAAAAGAGAAGGTTATGTGCATACCTTGGTTTTGCAGTAATCTACTTGCTTGGAACTTCAGGGGCAAAAATTAACTTAGAACTTTAGTACTTCTTTCACTCTTAGTTTATGATGAAGAGAGGGAGAGATTGAGCTTGATTAAATAAGGGAAATTGAAGGAGATGGGGAGTCTTAGATGGAAGAAGTCCCTTCAGATTCTTTGAATCCTAAGGTAGTAGCATAGTTAAATAATGCGAAACGGTTAAAATGAATGTAACCACTCAATTTTATCCTTAACACTCGATTGGGTCAAATATGGAGCACTTAAGAAAAGCACAGATTTAACCCAACCTGATTTGGAATTAGGGTTAAAATGATGACGATCCTGATGGTCCATCATATGTACGACAAACCACCACCCCGATCGTCACTCCTCACCAACCTTTTGGTGATTTTGCTTTATTGTGACGGTCAGTGGGATGGACTACCATGATTTTTATTGTCCACCAGTTTGACCATCATACCTTATCAGAACGTAGGTCACCCATCTTGAGTTTGATGGTTGATTTGATGGCCCACCAAGATTGTGATGTCCCACCACTTTTACCA
>NW_025894250.1:0-11493 GCF_002878395.1 Capsicum annuum
ATCTATATGATTTAATTATTGATTTAGAAATTGGTTTGAGGGTTTTTGGGTACTTATGATTGAATTACTTTACCCATTGCTTTTGTGAATGAACTATGTTTTGAATAAATGGATTTCAAACCAATTAGATGCATGAGCATTGTAAATGGGAATAGGGGTCATGAATTCTCCCAAATTGATTTGAAAAACTTATGAGGGTTGTGGATTCCCCCAACTTTAAGGATGTTTGTCATTAAATTGGTAATGACCTTCACCCAACCTTATTAAATTGGCTTTGAAACATGAATATATGTATATTGAAACCCAACTTGAAAATATTGAATTACATAAAAGGTTAATGAAATACCAATGGCTCTGAAAGTCCTTTATAGGCAAGACTTGATTGTAAATTAAACCTTGGGGACATGGATTCCCCAAAGTTAGCAAATAATTTAATCATGCGGGTTGTTTATTCCCCAAATTTAATTTACAATTGAACCATTGGGGTCTTATATTCATCTAAGTTGATGATCAATGAAATTTTCATAATGATATTAACTTGCAACTATATTTGGTATGATGATACCAACAGCGTGTGCCTTACTGGATGGTCCTTGGTTTAATGAATATGAATGTGCAAATGTTATAATTATTCTTAAAAGGGTGTGTATCTAAGACATGAAGGTGGAGGTATGTACAAATATTATAATTGTTCTTAAAAGGGGTTTTGTAGCTAAGCCATGAAGGTGGAGGTCCTAAGGAACTGATAGTAGAAACCCATCTTTCCCGACATGAGGGTTGGTTTTGATGACCTTGTTCTTGTGACTCACTTTATATAATTGTATCATAAATTTGTGAAGGGTCATGGATTCCCCGTCCTTACTTAATAACCCAGTTCGTATGGCTAATACATACTGGGACCTTTTCAATAGGGTTAGAGCTGCACCAATATAATCCATGGGTATAGATAATGATTTGAGCTACACAGTCTAGGATAATGTTTTTAACTCTCATGCTAAACCTTTTTCCCAATATTGGTATATTTTATAAGTATATTATTGTGTGAAAATAGTTTTGGAATGATTTTTTACTGATTGATCATGGAGTTATTTTATCTCTTCCATAAGTTACATCCTAGCCATGCTAATTGTCCCCAAATATTATATCCCATGGAATACAGGGTCTGAAAATATCTCTATTTCCTCGCGTATTGGTAGGTGATTTTTAGATTATCCATGAATCATTTTTGAAGTGGTGAGCTTCCATTCTCTGAAATGCCCTTATTTTATGATCTTGTCTTTAATGTCTTAGACCATTTTAAGAGGTTTTGACTATGATCAAGTGCTTGTCCCAACTTAGGTTGATGTTTAGTTTCATAGAGACTTTTGCAAAGAAAGAATGGGTGGATTATATTATGGATTTTCATATCCATCTTGTTGTTAATTTATATATCTTATTATATGTTTAGAAATCAAGTGCTTTTAGATGTATTATGTTTTGGTTGGCTAGGTTAATGAGGCTGGTCTCCTGTTCATGGCAAACTTTAGATACCCGTCTTAACTAGGCCTTTGTTTAGGTTGTGAGAAGCTTGGTATCAGAACGTAGGTTCATGATCATTAGGTATACAGAAAGTCATGTCAAGTAGATTATCTTTTATAGGTGTGTAGTGGGAACACTTATAAAGGAGAGGATACTAGGCATTTAGGAATGTATCCCTTTTCTTATGATATATTTTTAGGACATAGAGTTTAAGTTATTAAGAATTCCTTTAATTTCTATTTTTTTGCATTTTATATCATTTCTCCTCGAAGATATGATGTTAATGGAAAATCATATGTCCCACTTGGGAATAATATGGACGAAACTCGCCCTATTTACAGAGTTTAGACTAGACATACGGTCCTTGATCCTAATTGTAATACCTCTCATAGAGTTCTACTAGTCCTGACCAATTCTCTTTGAGTTTTTCGAGCAGATGGTGTTCATGTCCTACTGCCCGAATGACATATTTCTAATGCTGAGTTTTATTGATCTATTCATTTACTGACTCAATTGGTGTTTTCTCAGTCATATTATCCTGACTGTGTTGGTTTTATTTCTCCATCTTCTGAGGCTGTTAGAGTTGGCTAGTTCATGAGGTTAAATTCCCCAACCTGTATAGGCTCTAAGGTTAAGGTGGATCCTCAAGAATCTGTGGATGAAATGAAGAAGATATTTAGGGTGATCCACGCTTTTTATTCTAAGAGTGTGCATTTTGTTGCATACTAGTTTAAAGATATATCTTATGAGTGGCATGAGGAGTAGGATAAATTAAGGGGTGATGATGCTGAGCCTACTATATGGGATCAATTTTTTAGTGCCTTTGTTGATTGTTTCTTTTCTTGGGAGTTGAGGAAAGCTAGAACAGAGGAGTTTGTAAATTTAAAGTAGGGAAAAATGACTGTAAAAAAGTATGCTTTGAAGTTTCACTAGATGTCTCTCTATGTCCTGGATATTGTGTCTATATTAAGGAAAAACTGAGGAAGTTTGCTTTGTGTTTGTCTCGAGATTTTTTACTAGAGTGTAAGGCAGCAATCTCGAATAAGACATAGATATCTCTAGGCTTGTGGTGTCTATGTAGCAAGTTGAAGATGAAAAGAAGAAATAAGTAGTAATAAAATAGTTAGAATAAGAAGTTCATATATTCAAAGTAGGATGGAGTCCATAAGAATAGTGGTAGAGATTGTAGGCAGTGAAATAAAAGAGACAAGGAAAAACTTGAGTTTATATTCTATAGCTAGTGCTCTATATCCTAAGTCGTCTTGTAATTATCACTTTTAGACTAATAGTGGGTTTAACATGTAAGATGCCTAGTCTCAATATAGTGGAGCTCAGTCATCCCCATCTTATCCTTTTTATAATTTTAGTATATCTTCATCATGGTCTTTGTGATAATGGTAGGAATAGGTACTATATTTATGGTTATCCAAGGCATATGTAGCAACACTATAAAGATAAGTTATTTCTAGAGATAATAAGGTTTTTATTGCCACTTTATAATCTACTGTACGAAAGGATGCTACATTTGCTACCAACAATGTTTGGAACCATCTTTATGCATTTACCACCAATCAGGAATTTAAGGTATCTCCTGATGTTCTTGCTGATATGTTACAACTTTACTCTCCTGATATATATTATCTACTTGACCTAATTTCCAGACTTTATTATGTGACTCGTTATATGGTTGTACATTTTGGTTTTGATCTTGAGTGCATTTTATATCCCTTCTGTATGTATATCTCGATGGGTGATTCTATTGTAACTAGAAAAGTCTATAGGGGTAGTGTCATGTCCATCTTTCATAGGGAGACATTGGTGAATCTAATAGATGTTTTTGTGGTGGATTTTTATTTATATTGGGGATGGATTGGATTTACTCTTACTATGCTTCCATAGATTGTATGACTTGTAAGGTTAGTTTGCAGTTCTAGAATGAACCAGTAATTGAGTGGGAGAAGAGTTCTCTAGTATATGAGGAAAGATTTATTTCATATCATAGAGCCCAGAAGTTGATTCCCAAAGGGTGTCTATACCATCTAGTTTGGGCTAAGGATTCTGGTTCTAAATGTTCCTCTTTGTAATCTGTCTCTATAGTTAATGAATTTCCTAAAGTGTTTCCCGAAAACCCTAAGTATACTTTCAAACTCGATATGGTCATTATGAGTTTTTGGTTATGTCATTCGGGTTGTCTAATGCTACCACTACATTTATGGATCTCTTAAATTAGGTATTCTGACAGTTCCTGAATTTGTTCGTGATTGTGTTTATTGATGACATTTTATTATACTCTATGATTGAGGAGGATCATACCAATCACCTCTGAGTAGTGTTACAGACTCTTAAGGAGTAGTAATTGATGACATGTTTTCAAAGTTTGAGTTTTGGTTAAATGTTATGACCTTTTTGGGTCACGTTGCTTCCAGTAAAGGGATCGCAATAGATCCAAAAAAATTTGAGGTGGTTAGAAATGGCCTAGACCCACGACTCCAATCGGCATTTTGAGCTTCTTGGGTTTAGCCGAGAAGTATAGGTGGTTTATAGAGAGATTTTTTTCTATTATTACTCTATTGACTATGTTGACTAAGAAAAAGGTAAAGTTTCTTTGGTCTGATGCTTGTGAGGGCGGTTTTGATAAGTTTATAGAAAAGTTGACTTCTACACCAGTTTTGACCCGGCCCAAGGGTATCGATGGTTTTTGGGTTTCCTGTGATACATCTTGAGTGTAACTAGGTTGTGTCTTGATGCATCATAGTAAGGTGGTAGCATATGCTTCTAGACAGCTTAAGGTTCATGAAAACAATTATCCAACTCATGATCTATAGTTGGGGGCTATGGTATTTGCATTTAACATTTGGTACCATTATTTGTATGGGGTGTATGTCTACATCTATTCAGACCATAAGAGCTTACAATATGTGCTCATCCATAAGGAGTTGAATCTTAGGCAAAAAGATGGCTAGAGTTGTTCAAGGACTATAATATGAATCTTTACTAACACCCAAGTAAAGCTAATTTAGTTGTTTATTCTCTTAGCAGGTTTTCCATGGGGAGTTTATCTTATATGGATGAATACAAAAAAGGGTTGGTGATGGATATTCACCGATTAGATGGAGGATGGAGATATGATTGTTCAATAGGTGGTGAAGTCATCTTTTGGTGCTGAGGTGAAGGAGAAACAGGTTTTGGATCCTATGTTGATAAAGATTAAGGCTAATATGGGCTAGCATAAGGTTATGGCTTTTGAGATGTGGGGTGATGGTATCTTGAGGTACAAAGGTAGGTTTTGTGTTACAGATGTTGATGGGCTGCGAGAAAAGATTTTGAATAAGGTTCTTGAGTCAAGGTATATAGTTCATACTTGTTCGATGAACATATACATGACTTGAAGGAGATATATTGGTGGAACAACAAAAAAAGAGATGTAGCCAACTTCATGACAAAGTCTATAGTGTGTCAGCAGGTAAGGTTAAGAACTTGATGATTGGTGGCATATCTCAAGATATTGAGTTACCCATGTGGAAATGGGAGATGATCAAAATGGATTTTATTACTAGTCATTCATGGTCTTTGATTTAGGTCATCATAGATAGGATGAGTACGTCTGCTCACTTTTTGCCTGTGAGGACTACTTACTCAAGAGAGGATTATGCTAAGTTGTTTATTCAGGAGATAGTCAAATTATATGGTGCTCTATTTTCCATTATTTTGGATTGAGTTATGCAATTCTCTTCTCACTTTTGGTGAAATAGAAAGGATTGGGCACACGAGTGAACCTTAGCACCATATTCCACCCTCAGATAGATGGACAAGCGGAGGGGACTATTCAAACTTTAAAGATATGCTAATGGCCTATGTGATTGATTTTAGAGGAAGATTGGTGGATCATTCACCTATCATTGAGTTTGTATCTAATAAAAGTTATCACTCTAGTATCGAGATGGCTCCATTTGAGGCTCTTTATGTAGGGAGTTATTGATCTCCAATGAGGTGGGTTGAGGTAGATGAGACTAGATTGCTTAGTCTGGACATAGTTCACAAAACCATTGAGAAGGTAAAGGTGATATGGTATAGGCTTAAGACTGCTTATAGTCGCCAAAAGTTCTATGTGAATTTGAGGCAAAGAGAGTTGGAGTTCGAGGTTGGCGATTGGATATTCTTGAAGGTATCTCTTATAAAAGGAGTGATAAGGTTTTAGAGGAAAGGTAAGCTCAGTGCCCATTATGTGAGTCTGTAATAAATTTTTAGGAGCGCAGGAAATATTTTGTATGAACTGGATTAGCCTTTTAGTTTGGGTACCATTCACCTAGTTTTCCATGTGTCGATGTTGAAGAAGTGTGTGGGTGTTGCTTTTTTAGTTGTGCCTATTGAGAGCGTTGGTATTTCAGATTCCTTGTCTTATGAGGAAGTTCCCAATGAGATTTTTGATATGAAAGTCCATCATTTGAGGACTAAAGATGTTCCTTCAATGAAGTTCCTTTGGAGGAACCATAATGTAGAAGAAGCTATTTAAGAAGCTGAAGAGGACCTGAAGTCCAAATATACATTCTTGTTCCCTGGGTAGGAGAATCATGCTTAAGGTATGTGTTTCCCGACTGTTTTGATTTTTTAACTTTGTGAATGGCTTTGTGAATGCATTCTTGTCTTAATAAGGTGCTAATGGATGCCTTGATTTATCATTCAGGGATGAATGATCCTAAGAAGGGAGAATGTAACACCCCATATTTTTTCCTCTAAAATTTTTGAGTTTTAATATCATTTCCTAGGCTACGACTATTATTTCACGAGTTAAAAGGTATGGTCACAAGTTGTAGGGAGGGACTCGACACCAAACCAGTAGAGTAGCAAATGTTTTTATCCTGAGTACGACTAGGACCCTGTGAACCATAAGTTCTTGTCATAAGTCATAGGGTGTCACTCCTGACCAAACCAATGAAGGTTGGCCTGAGTCACTACCCAGAATAAAATTCTAGGAAATGACTCATACCCAGTCTCCACGAGTCATGACATGACTCGTATAGACTAGCGACCAATTTTCTACACTTTTAAATAACGGTAGTTTGATTATTTCCCTCTTTCCCTAATCATAAATCACAACCATAAAACATCCAAAGGGGGTTATTTTCATCACCTAGAAAATCATAAAATGTGCTTACACTCTCTCAAATCCTCCATGCAAGAATAACTAGGGTTTCCAGGAGATAAAGAATCTAAGGGTCAATTTGTGTCGTTTCTTCTCTAAATTCTTGATATTCTCAAGCATGTTTCTCTTCCCTAAAACTTATTTTATTAAAAGCATATGTTTAAGATTATTATTATTTATGTCATTTGATTGTTGATTTTGAAATTGGATTGAGGGCTTTTGGGTACTCATGATTGAATTGCTTTTCCCATGGCTTTTGAACCAATTGGGAGAATGAGCATGGAAAATGGGAATAGGAGGCAATGTATTCCCCCAAATTAATTTGATAAACTTATGGGGGTCATGTATTTCCCTAACTTTGTAGATTTTTTTAATTGAACTGGTAATGACCACAATCTTATCTTAAGGTCAGCGTAACCATCCTCCAGATCAGTCCAGTAGCCCGAATCAACAGGGTACCTCATCCAGTGCCACCAGTGGACAGCGCCCAAACAGAGTCTATGCTCTTTAGTCCTGACAATATTTGGAAAATTCTCCTTATGTGGTCACTGGTACTTTACAAGTTTATCATTTGCATGTTTATGATTTTCTAGATCCAAGAGCTACTTTCTCTTTAGTTACTCCATATATAGAAATTGATTTTTGAGTCAATCTTGAAATCCTAGCAGAGCCTTTCTCAGTCTTGACCCCAGTGGGTAAATCCATCATAGCCCGACGGGTATACAGGAACTATTCATTGTGGTATCTTAGAAAGTCACTTCAGCAGGTTTAGTTAAGTTTGTGATAACTGATTTTGATGTCATTCTCAGCATAGATTGGCTTTATTCCTGTTATGCCTCAGTCGACTAAAGAAACAAAATTGTCCAATTTTAATTTCGGAATGAACCTATCCTAGAGTGGAGGATTAGTACTTCAACACTTAAGGGTCAGCTTGCTTCTTACCTTCGGGCAAGAAAAATAAGATCTAAAGGGTGTGTCTACTATCTTGTCCAAGTATAAGACTCCAAATCAGAAACTGTTAGTCTTGAATCAGTGTCAGTAGATTGCGAATTTCCAGAGATATTTCCCAAAGATCTTCTCAGAGTCCCTCCTAAAAGGGAAATTGATTTCGAATCGATCTCTTTCCAGATACTCAGCCTATCTCTATTCCGCCATATAGAATGTCTTTAGCAAAACTCAGATAATTAAAATAGAAGTTAAAGGATCTCTTAGATAAGGGATTCATCAGACCAAGTATCTCTCCATGAGGCGTACCACTTCTATTCGTCCATAAGAATGACGGTTCCCTTAGAAAGTGTATTGACTATCATCCGTTAAATAAAGTGACAGTCAAGAACAAGTATCCAGTTCCCAAAATTGATGACTTATTTGACCAACTTCAAGGTGCCAGTTACTTCTCTAAGATAGATTTCAGATCAGGCAATCATCAGCTCAGAGTAAGGGAGTGTGACATCCTGAAAATAGCCTTCAGAACTTGGTAAGGTTACTTTGTATTCTTAATCATGTCCTTTGGTCTTACCAATGTCCCAGCAGCTTTCATGGACTTGATAAAGCATGTGTTCAAGCTGTACTTGGAAATGTTTGTCATAGTCTTCATAGATGATATTCTTGTTTACTCCCGCAGTAAACATGATCATGCAAACCATCTCATAATAGTATTGCAGACTCTCAGAAACTATCAGGTATTTGCCAAATTTAGTAAATGCAAATTTTGGCTAAGGTCAGTAGCTTTCCTCGGCCATAAAGTTTTTGGTGATGGCATTAGAGTTGATCCCCAAAAGATCAAAGAAATGAGAAACTGTCCTATACCCATCACTCTATTAGATATCTGGAGTTTCTTGGGTTTGGCTAGCTATTACCAATTGTTTGTTGAGGGATTTTTATCTATTACATCCCCTGTCTCCAGATTGACTCAGAAAAAGGTCAAATTCCAGTTGTCAGATTCTTGTGAGAAGATTTTTCAGGAGTTAAAGACTCAAATCACTAAAGCTCCAGTTTTGACCCTACCGAATGGTTCTGATGGCTTTGTTATATACTATGATGCATCCAGAGTAGGTTTGGGTTATATCATCATGCAAAGAGGTAAGATCATAGCCTATGCCTCCAGAAAACTTAAACCCTATGAGAAGAACTATCCTACTCATGATTTTTGAGTAAGTAGCAGTGGTTTTTTCCTTAAAGATTTGGAGGCATTACTTGTATGGGATGCACATTAATGTGTTCATAGACTATAAAATCCTGCAGTATGTGTTCTCCCAGAAAGATCTTAACCTTCATCAGAGAAGGTGGTTAGATTTATTGAAAGATTACAACATAAGTGTACTATACAATTCGGGCAAGGCCAATATAGTGGTTGATGCTCTAAGTAGGTTGTCTATGGTTAGTGTTACTCATTTTGAGGACAACAAAAAGTTTACTCAGGAAGTCCATCAGCTTTCCCGACTAGGTGTCCTCTTAGTTGACTCAGCGAAAGGTAGTGTGTGGGTTCAAAATAGTTTAGAATCATCTCTGGTTTTTGAAGTAAAGGAAAAGTGAGATATAGATCCCAGTTTAGTTAAGTTGAAAGATTCAATCAGTGATCAGAAGGTAGAGGTTTTCTACTGAAGGGGAGATGGTGTATTGCGTTGTCAGATTCGACTGTGTGTGCCGAGTGTAGATGACTTGAGGAAATGAATTCTTGGAGGAAATCTATTAGTGGAGTGGGATGAAGAGAGACATTATAGAGTTTGTAGCTAGGTTCTCTATATGTCAGCAGGTTAAGATTGGGCATCAAAAACCTAGTGTGTCCATACAGGAGTTCAATATTCCTACTTGGAAATGGTAAGAAGTGAACATGGACTTTGTGAAGGGTTTGCCTCATACTCTTCATTAGCATGATTCAATTTGGATCATTGTCGACAGGATGACCAAATAAGCTCATTTCTTACCAGTCTATACCTACTATTTAGCTGAAAATTATACCAAACTCTATATCAGGGAGTTGGTCAGATTGCACGGTATTCCATTGTTTATTTTCTCAGATAGAGGTACCCAGTTTACCTTATATTACTAAAAGTTAGTCCAAAATAGTATTGGTACCCGAGTTCACCTCAGTACCGCTTTTCATCTTCAGACAGATGGTCAGGCAGAAAGGACCTTCTAGACTTTAGAAGATACGCTGCGAGCATGTGCGATTGATTTTAAAGGTAGTTGGGATGACCACTTACCTTTTATTGAGTTCGCATATAACAACAACTATTATTCCAATATTCAGATGGCTCCATTTGAGGTGCTTTATGGGAGGATATATAGGTCTCTCATTGGTTGATTTGAAGTGGGTGAGGCCACAATGGTAGGGCCTGACCTGTTATTTGATGCCTTGGAAAAAGTTTAGTTGATCAGAGAAATTCTTAAGACAGCTCAGAGCCGACAGAAATCATACATAGACATACGCAGAAATAATCTCAAGTTCGAGATTGGTGACTATGTGTAATTGAAAATCTCTCCTATGAAATGAGTGAAGAGGTTTGGTAAAAAGGGGAAACTTAATCCCCGATATATCAGTCCTTGCTGAATTCTTAGCCACTTTGGAAAGGTAGCTTAGGATCTTGAATTGCCTTCAGATCAAGCTTCAATCCACCTAGTGTTTATGTCTCCTTTCTAAAGAAATGCATAGGTGAGCCAGTAGCCATAGTTAAGAAAGAGGGCACAGACGTTCAGAACAGTATCTCTTATGAAGAGGTTCAAGTGGAAATCCTTGACTATCAGATTCACAGACTGAGGTACAAAGAAGTCCCTTAAGTCAAAGTTCTTTGGCAGAATCAGTCCGTTGAGGGAGCTACTTGGTAAGAAGAAGCAGATATGAGAACAAAGTACCCTCACCTTTTTTTTACCAACTCAGACTTGGCTCAAGCTAATAGTTTTTCTTAAAACTTACTTACAATTCCCTTTCAAAACTTGGTATCACTTACCGTTGCATATTCAATCATACAATTATGAATTGTATTCAGTCATGTATTCATTATATTCAAATATGCATATTCAATATACAAACCCAATTTGTCGGTATATTCAGTCATGTATTCGTTACATTCTGTTATGCATGTTCAGTATGAAAAACTTAGTATATCATTAGTTTCAATCATATTTCATTTTTCGTGTCTAGTAAATAAGTTTTGTACATCAGTAATCTTAGCTTAGTCATCCTTATTCGAGAACAAATGTTCCCAAAATGCAGATATTGTAAGACCCCGCAAAATTATAAGCTTGACTCAGTTCTTTAAAGCCTACTAAGTGGTACCAAAATTAGAAAAATTCAGCTAAGTATTTATACGTGGGGTCATTTTAGCCTTCTTAGTTTGGCAATCCTAGTTCACAACATTCCTAACTTTATTTTGTCAATTTCAAATTTATTCACGATCAGAGTCACTTGTAGGTCATCTCAGGCGAGTTTTAGATTTTTTAGACTAACGTAAGGGCAAGTTGGGATGCCTAAAATAGTGAGGGGTTGTGATGGCCCTGCATCGCTAGGCCCGGTCAACCCAGCTAAAGGTTGCATTGCGATCGGTATTCAACCTAGCTAGGGGTCGCATCGTGATAGGTAGTCAACCAAAGTAGGGGTTGCAGTGCGAGGGGTATCCCAGTTCAGCAAATTTTAGTTACGGGTTATGGGGGTAAATGGGTCATTTTCCCCACCTTATTTAGCCTTAACATGAAATTAATCAGCCTATAGGGAAAAATCTCATTCTTTCTCTCAACCTCTCTCAAGAACGAGAATTATGGTTTTCAATTCAAGATTCAAAACTCAAGAATTCTACCATCAATTTTCTAAAAAACAAACGTAAAGGTATGTG
>NW_025894251.1:0-9852 GCF_002878395.1 Capsicum annuum
TGGGTTTGAAATTGAGTTGAGGGATTTTGGTTATTTTTACTTGAATTACTTGTTTCATGTTCTAAATGGATTATTTATGTTTTAACTGATGGTTTTAGGACTGAATTGGTGCATTATTTTAATCGTTGGAATGGGGGCCATAAGTTTTCCCAAAATTGATAGAATTTTGTCTTGATAATGGCATTAACCTCAATCCACTTTGTAGACTTGATTTTGAATATGGATATTTGCATGGTTTAACTTGTCTTTTGAATTCATTGCAGTACATTAAAGGATAAATGGATAAATATGGTTTTGAAATGTCCTTGGTGGCCATGGTGTTAGATTTTAAATGGAACTTGGGAATCTAATGGTTTTATGGATTGGTTTGGAATAAATGGAATAGTTGATGATACCAAGTTGGTAAATGCCTTAATAAATGACTCCTACGTTAATAGTTGGTTATGTACAAATTATTTTAAATTAGGGTTAAAGGGAACAGTGTAGCTCATAGTGAAGGTGTAGGTCTGGGGGGATCAACACTAGAGACCACGTATGCTGGCATTAAGGGTCCATGTGACCGTGTGCTTGGTGCATACATTATATTTTGTGAGGGTTACAGCCTTGGTGTTGATACAAGAACGACCTAGATGAGAAGAAGACTAACGAATGAAAGAAAAACATAAGCAAGCAAACTAAGACAAAACCAAAACTTAATATAATAAGAAAGTGAAAATAGATGACTGGACATAAGAATCCACTAAGAAATAAGAACCTAAGCGTGTATCAAACCCATAGACCCCTAAAACATGCAAATCCAAACACCAATCCCTTACGATGACCGCAAAGGAGATTAGATCCGCCTTTCAACCATCATTTCTAAGTAAGGAAAAATACCAGCTTTTACAAGCCCTACACTAGTTGGCTTTTCCAAGCCCTACTAGTCAAATATCATCAAAAACTAAGGGAAAATGACCTAACTAATGGCCATTTATACTATTACATAAAGAGTTGAAATTACTAAAATGCCATTAATGAATATTTATACTCCATAGGTGCCTCTTCTAACTCTCCAAGTCCGCCTCTTCTTTATACTTTAAAAAGTAAAATCCCAAGCAATCTTTCAAACATGAAATTGCTTTATTGAATGCTCAAAATGAGTCCTCCATGCATGCCCTTGTACCCTCAATGTGACCAAAGGTCGAGTCTTCATGTATTGGCCTCGAATGATGTCATCAAAAGCTATGAAGGCTATTTGGATTGTATCATCCTCCCCTTCTTGAAAAGGATTAGACCTAGAATCCACATCTTGCAAAACCAATGAAAAGACAAACAAGCACAACATCCTCATGGCATAAGGTTAGGGTTAGTACAATAAATAACATCATCATGACAAGTGGGTACACTCTCGAAATATAACCATGAATCTTTTGTTTTAGTCATGAAAAGCTTAGTAATAATGTCACAAAAGAAATGGCTATGACAAGTACCAAGAGATAAATAAACTACAAAGGTCTTAATGGTATCACTAAATCCAAAAGGTAAGACTACCTTTATCTTGTCTTACCTTTATCTTAGGAACCATAAGACACAATTGTTTTATTACCTCTTCAAGTGACCTCATCAAATGTAGGGCCCATTATTGGCCTTAAAGTCCACCAAACCCACATAGCATTGTCATCCAAACAAGTGGACCAACAAACAAGTTTCCTACCTCTACATAATACATATCCAAAACTAACATGGATGTCATCATACAAAGAGGTAGTATAGGAAGGAGTCAAGTAAAAAGGCATCATCTAAGGTGCTATCATCCATAAGAACGCTATTTGGCTCAAAATATATAGCACATAAGGCACACAATAATGGAATTAAGGCACTTAATCACATATTACTTCTTCCTTTCAAGTAAGGTATCAACTTGGCATCCACAAGTTTGGATTTATGTGACTTAAGCATAAGTGTATCAAGCAAGGATGCACATTTAGAAGCATTACCCCTTGGGTTTTCAAGAATGACATTTTACTTGTAATATAGACCAAGAAACAAGTTGGGTGTGCTAACATCATCAAATCCACATTTGGCATTGGGGTCAATGGAAAGAGTAGCCATAGACATGGGTCAAGATAACATTCTTTTTCCCTACAGGCTTCGCCCAATCTAAAATACATACTCTCTATAATAGCATACATATCATCAAAAACAAATAGAGAGTAGAGAAAGTTATCACTCAAGTCAACTTCAACTAAGGTGTCTTTATGTATGTACTCACTACTAGTTTTAAATTCACCATCATGAGTACTCTCAACAATAAGGTCACACAAAGTAGAAGAGGAAGTAATTTCCAAACAATGGACACTTCTCTTTCTATGGAAGTAACCTTAAGAAGATACATACCACCACCAAAGTCCAAGGAATTATTACTTCAGTCTTCATAAGAAGTAAACAATTCATCTTCATAGTCATCAAACATGGGTGGGGTGCCATATAAAGGATCACAACCACAATAAATTTTCAAGGAACAATCATTTATTGGGTTTCTTAAGGATTAAAGCAAGTCAAAATTATCATTACCCAATTTTTCATTTCTTTCCAAGACCTCACACTCTTTTCTCTTGAGAGTACTCTCATCTTTCAAGAAGTGATTCCATCTTTAGGAGGAATGTTGTCACACTATAGTGGGTTATCATATAGGTTACATCTTTTAATACAAGCTATACCTTTAACTTCATTCTCACCACTAGGTTCGTTAGGAGTGATTGTACCATCTTTAAACAAAATATTATACCTAAAGAGAGAAGAATCTATCCCAGGGGGAGATTTAGTACATGCAAGTTCACTCTCTAAAAGGCAACCATCAAGTTCCAAAGAAGTTTCAAACACTTAATCACCTTATGATCAAGGCAATCCATAGGATCTTCTTTAGAAAAAAATGATCAAGGGGACACTCTTATCTCCTTGACCAACACTTTTAAGTTCTTTACTCACTTGAGGTTCTTTAATCACACTACACATAACCTTAAGTGGTGGACTAGTTTCACACATAAGTTGATCAACACAATTCCCACAAGATGATGTACTATCATTTAACACTATGGTTTCAACACTAGATGGACATAAATTAATCTTATAAAAAGAGTCAATTCAGTCATCAATAGGATCAACTAGTGTATCCACACTCACGACATGTACATCATCATCAAGAGGCAAAGAATCATTAAACAATGTACTATCATCCAACATAATGGCTTCAACACTAGGTGGACATAAATTGATCTTAAAAGAAGAGTCAATTCGATCATCAATAGGATCAACTAGTATATCCATACTCACAACATATACATCATTAACTAGATGTAAAGAATCAATAGACTCACAAATAGGTAAGATACTACTCACACTTAATGTTTTACTGTAATGCCCCGAGTCTGTACCCCAAATGCTACACAGTACTAGCGACCCCGAAGGACTACCAGCTAACCCATGACTGGTACCTGCTGTAAGTACTGAACAATAGTAACACTACAATAATAATATTACTGAAATAAATACAGAAGTAAGGCTGTAGACGCCATAAGATTCATAACTAAAAACCAATTTTGAGTACTGAAATCTGAATACTAAAATATCTATCTAAAATACTCTAGTCTGGAAGCCTCTAACTATCTGAATAAAGAGTTAACGAGAGAGGCCCCCAACTAACTCCGACTACTGCATACTAAAATACTGAAATAACAAAATAATGTAATAACTTTGTCCTCAAACTATGAGGATTTATCACTAAGTCTACTGCTAATATATTAGGCTACTAAGTATGGTCAGGAGCCCATACATCTAAACCTATAATATAAAACATCATACCGTAAAAGAAAGGTATGCGTTAGTACTTTGAATGTACTAGTATGCTAAGTGAGGTAGGATTATATGCATGGGTTCATATGCATAAACAAATAACTGACTTAGTATCATGAATATAATTGAATAAGAGTACATGCATGGATACATAAACTGTAACTGAGATCATGTCAATACTGGATACTGAGTTCTGAATACTGATTAACTAATATCTGAGTTTACTGATACTGTAATACTGATAACTGAGTGACTATTTCTGATAGTCCTGATTTTGAGGAACTGTGCTGAGTTCCATTCTGAGCTAAGTGACTATGTCTGAAAATTCTAATTTTGTAGAACTAAACTGTGTTGTATACTTAGACTAAAACTATAGGGGATAATCATCTAACCGACATGCCCCAAATAATATAACTGAGTTGGGGTCTAATCTGTAACCTTAATTATAAGGGTGTTAGTACCATGCCATGGGTAAAGACAAGTGTTGAGTCACCCTCATCTGGCAGGTTCTCTGAATGAGAGCGGTGGTACCCTCAACTGGCAGGTAAGACACCTCACTAATCCTCAAATGGTAGGTTGATGTCTCAACCTACTCTGGCTATTTATTTCTGGAACACAAGGACTGCTTCTAAGGATCACACCCTCTACTGGCAGATGAGTGCTCATCCTTGGGTTCACTCAATGTTGAATCCTACTCCCAACTGAATAGATACTGAATAAATTCCTAAACTATACTAGGCTGGACTGAACTGTTACTAATCATGTTTTCTAACTGAACTAAACTGATTTCACTGGGTTGGTGCTCTGAATAAAAGTGGTGGTACCCTCGACTGGAAGGTAAGATACCTCACCAATCCTCAACTGTCAGGGTGATGTCTCAACCTACACTGGCTACATATTTCTGGAATACAAAGCCTATTTTTAAGGATCACACCCTCTACTGGAAGGTGAGTTCCTATCCTTGGGTTCACTCGATACTGAATCCTATTCCCAACTGAATAGACACTGAATGAATTCCTAAAATATACTAGGCTGGACTGAACTATTACTAATAATGCTGTCAAACTGAACTGAGTCCACAAGGTTCCTCTAACTGACGGAGTACTACCCAGTTCTGTTAACTGATTGAGTTTACTGAGTTCTGAACTGATTACTGAACTGAGACCATAATTTATTACTGAGTACTACTGCTCAAGACATTATTGAGACTATTCTATAACTATTGTAGCTCTAGGTAAACAATTAGATTTTTGGGTATTGAATACCCCCAAGACTCGATAGAATGAAGAGTAAAACACTGCATGACTATAATAGCATAATAGAACTTGCTTAACAATAAAGCATTCATCTAGACATTTTTGTCAAACATTTGATATACATGCGCTTTTGCATGATTGAAATCACATAATAACATGTCATGCTTGCACTAGTCATTTCACATAAGCATTTTGACAAACACTTGGGGAACACAAGCTATGCACATAATACTAAATAACATGTGGGCATCTTAATTTCAATCAGAAATTACCAAATCAAGGGTTTTGATATGAATTCACATGATAATACACATATGTTAAGAAATTTCACATGAAATTGTAATAAGCCATAGATTAGAAACCCAATTAACACCATAATCATGAACATACTCAAATCCAACATGGAATTCATAAAATCAATTAACTTGATGTTTTTAAAAGAGTTTCTTGAACTCCAAGGATGGAAGGAAACCCTTGGATGAACACTTCACATACCTTGGTACATGAATTTGTGAAGAATGATGGAGTTTTCTTGAAGATTGAATCTTGAAATTAGATTCCCTAGGGTTTGTTCTTGAGTAATTTGTAAAATAATGATGGATTTTTCCCCTTTTGGGATGATTAATCTCATTTTGTAGGGCTGAAATAATGTGGAAAAATGACCTAAATGCCCCTATGGATACGACTTTTAAGTACTAAAAAATGGGTCTAGTGACGCGCAGCCCGACACGTCACATAGATGGTATCAACGCTATGGCAGATGTGCCGCATCGAGTCTGCATCGACTCACTAGAATTTGATAATGAGAGCTGAGAAAAATATTCATCAATACGATAGGTGACGCGGCACATTGAGATCGCGTTGATCCACTAGTTTGGACTCCCAAACTTGATTCAAACAAGGTTTGAAAAATCCAAAAATTATCTAGGAACAACTATTGACATTCCTGATCATGGATCAACCTAAAAATTAATATTTAAAGGTCGTAAGGGTCGCAAAATGGGATCGCCAACTCATAAAGTCTAAAATAATTCTAAGTGTAAGCACTTAGCTGAAATTTCTAAGTCTGGGATCTCTTTTTATACTCTAAGGGGCTGAGTTAGGCTTAGAATTTTGCTGGGTCTTACATCTACTAGCCACACAATCATCATTGTTAGGCTTAGAATTTTGTCGGGTCTTACATCTACTAGCCACACAATCATCATTCACATACACAAAAATGTAAGAGTTAGCTCTTGAGCACATTATTCTTTACCTTAGTGTGAAGGTCCTCTACAATCTTTGGCAATATCTGTGATTTGCCTAGTCAAGTCTTCAAAGGGAATCTTTCCCTTTAGCATTTGTTCTCATCCGCTTTCCATGTTGGTACCTCCACAAATGTCCTTAGAAATAGAAGGACAAACAAAGTTAGTTCGGTTTGGTGGAAATCCCCTCACTTCACTCCTCACAACCTCTCTTTTTTCCACTCTCAGATGCCACCTTGCACACCCTTACTACTCTCAATCGTTTGTCTCTCATAATCATTTATTTTGGAGTAAGTGGTCATATCTCTTTGAGATTTGGGAGGAATGGATGGAAAGAGGTGATTTCCCCAATGGTCCACTACAATCTTAGGCTAATTTTGCATATTTGGAACTTTATTTTGTGTAAACTAATCGGCACCCAAGCATAGATGACCTTGTTTCAAGTAAAAATATCACAAGACACCTCCTCATAGAATTTAAATCGAGTAAAGATAACCGTCACTCTCTCGGTAACCTTATACCTGTCCAAGGAATATGGAAAAAGTAGAGGTTCTCAAAACTGACCTAAATGATAAACCATGGGTGGAATGATGTAGTTTCTATAGCATCTATCATCTAGAACAAGGAGGCATCCTAGAACTCAACAAATGCTTACCTTTTCGAAGTGAACATTTATTCTTGGATCAACATTGTAATGCTTAGTATACCTCATGGGCACATGCATACCCCTCATGAGTTCTTTCAAGGAATCCCATGCTCAAAAAAACTTCCTTATGGATTCCCACCACAATAATGTTGGACCTTGAATATGTTTAAGGCACACGTAATTCTTTCAACTCCACTCATATCATAATCCATAAAGATCTTTTCACACTTCCCTTCCAAATCAAGATAGTCTTCGGGACCCAACTCTCTTATAAATATGGGAAGAGTAGGTTGATCTTTACTCCTACTATACCTTCCATATCTACCTTAGTTCCCGCTTATATAGGTTTGTGCACTAGAATAGGAAGAACGAGATGTCTTACCCTCGGTTTTGGAGATGGATGCTCTCTTCTTCTCATGGGACAACCTCTACTATAGCTAGTATAATCATTCATACCACTTTGACTTTGATAAAAAGTACTACAAGGTGAGGAATATGAATCTTCATACTCCACATGAACATTCTCATCATACCTCTAGAAGCCGTAGTAAAGAAAACACTATACTTGGCATTGCCTTGGTGCTCCGGTTGGGAAGTGTAGTATTTCTCACATGCCCCATATTCATAATAAGAACCATCATAATGCTCATCCTCAACTCCATATTCACTATAAATATTAGGTTCATCATTCATCCTACATTCTTCTTCAAAACTGTACCCCTCATTTTTGTCCAAGTCTTGATCATGGTTGTATTCATAGCCCCCATAATCTCCACCATCATCGTAGACATAACATCCCTCACTACAATCATAGTCTCCAATGTCGTAGTCACATAAATCTAAGGCTACCAAATACATGTTCCCATTATATCACCTTGTACCTACAAAATGAACAAAGAAGATTAGTAGTAAAATATCCTCACCAATACTCGTATGCACTCACCTTTGTGATCCTCACAATTGGAGTGGTGAATATTGAAAGTTTCTTATACTCCGGTAGTCAATAAGGTGTCAATCACTACTTTGCAGCCAGAATAGATTCTTGTTTGATCAACTCAATACACAAAATAAAATCTACTTACGAACAAGAACCAAAGAAGTTACGACAAACTAAAATGAGAAAAGCACACAAAGCAACATGACACAAAAGAAAATGGATTCAACAACTATATTACAAAAAAGTAGGTGATTACTATTTGTCAATTATCAATAGAACGAATAAAAGAAACCAAAAGAGTCAAGAAAAGAAACCAAGAATCCAAAATTTGAGCTTAAGCAATTTTGACGTGATAGCCTCTCATTGGTTGTTGAAATTTTGAAAAAAAAATTCTTGTATTCAAGTTGTATTCAATCAATCTTCATATTAGGAGGTGGAGAATCGGTTTTGATAAATAAAATACAAAAATTGCACTTTTTTTTAAGCTCAAAAGAGTTTGAATTTGTTGTGATCCCCCCTTGTACTTGCCCTTGTCCTCTTCTTTGAGAATATTTCTTTTGATGGCTTTTGAATTTCTTTCTTCCTTTGGAAGACTTGGAATATTATTTGAGACAAATAAGTAGTACACTCTCTTTCTTCTCCTTTTTGGATCAAACAACACTGTTTGAACGTTCTTATTCAACAATGCATGAAGAACACCAAGAATATTCAAAGATTGAATCCAAGTCAAATGAGCTCCGAATTTGATGATTTTTGTTTATTTTTGCACACGTTGAGATCCTAATCACAACTCATACACATTCATGCCACAAATCTAAATAAATTTCGAGATCCACCTCTCTCAAGTTTGTTCAACCTTCAAGTTCAACACTGGTGAATAACTCAAAACAATTTGAATTAAGCTCAAATTCTAGATCTAGACCCTATTAGTGTTAGGGAACAAGGATATAACACTAGAAACAAACAAAACACTCAAAATTTCCTAGATCTAAGTCTCAAAATTTAGCCAAGGTACAAAAATGTGACAATTATTTTTTTGTGTGATTTTTGGATTTTTGACACTCATTTTTGTTGATTTTCTAGATAAAAATCCCAAGATTGATTTTGTTGGAATAAAATCAAACCTTGATCTTGATACCAAATGACACAAGAACAACCTAGATGAGAAGAAGACTAACGAATGGAAGCAAAACACAAGCAAGCAAACTTAGACAAAACCAAAATTCAATATAACAAGAAAAGTAAAGATAGATGACATGACATAAGAATCCTCAAAGAAATAAGAACCTAAGGGTGTATCAAACCCAAATACCCATAAAAAATATAAATCCAAACACCAAGCCCTTACGGTGACCACAAAGGGGATTAGATCTGCCTTACAACCATCGTTTCTAAGTAAGGAAAAATACCGGCTTTTCCAAGCCCTACACTAAAAATCCCTCCCAATGGAGTTCAAGAATATCTCTTGTTAAATATCATCAAAAACTAAGGGAAAATGATCTAACTAATGGCTATTATACTACTACATAAAGGGGTGAAATTACTAAAATTACATTAATGAATATTTACACTTTATAGGTGCCACTTCTAACTCTCCATGGCCGCCCCTTCTTCATACTTCAAAAAGTGAAATCCCAAGAAATCTTTCAAACATGGAGGTTCTTTATTGAATGCTCAAAATGAGTCCTCCATGCATGCCATTGTACCCTCAATGTGACCAGAGCTTGATTCTTCATGTATATGTCTCGAATGATGTCATCAAAAGCTATGAAGGCCATTTGACTCGTATCGAGTGTCTTTATGATTTACTTTATTTTTTCTTAATTTGTACTGCTAACACACACCGAGGCTTTTCCAGTAAGGATAGCTGGATCTATATAGACCATGAGTGCCTTTAGGATGGAGTGAACTATGTACTTCAGGTTAATACTTTAAACT
>NW_025894252.1:0-12863 GCF_002878395.1 Capsicum annuum
AAATTTTGTTAAGTTATGAGGTTATGATATTAGAGGTGTAATGCTAGTATTCTAAGAATTTGAAGATGGAGTGTTAAGTTTTTAAAAGCATGGATGACCATTCCTATGATAATGTTAGTCATAAACCGATGACTTTGGGGGTTGGAGGAAGATATGATTAGTATCCTTGAGGAGGATTTCCTAGAAGAATTTAGTGTCCTTATATTAAAATTATTAAGGGGTGTTTGTTTTCTTGTGCATACTGATACCCCCATTGTGTTGAGAGTTGTGGGTAAAGATTTGATGAGAGGTTATATCCTTAATTTCAAGATTGGACTTTGCTCTAAGAGGGAGATGGTGAGTTAAGGTAGTCCACAAATTTCTCATGGTGGAAAGGTTCAGGGAAGAGTCATGATAAATCTATTCCTATTCAAGCAAGCTCCTCCTACTTTAACTTGAAAGGACATCTATCGGTGTCTTATGTATACAAGTCATGCCTATGACTATGGTTCGAGTTATCGATGCACTTATGTCCATGATCTGACCTCCAAACTAAAAGCAATGATTCCCCCCATTAATCTAATATTTTAATTATGTATTCAAGCTCTATGTTATTATAACACCTCGAGACTATACCCCGAATGCCACACGGTGCTTTCGACCCTAATGGACCATAAGCTAACCCATGACTGGTAACTACTGTGAGCACTGAATAATAATACCGAAATAATATGGAAGTTAGGATGAAATTCCATAAGGTTCATAATCTGATTACTGATAAATATATCAACTGATAATAACATCTGAAAACTAAATACTATCTGAACTAGTCTAGTCTGAAAAGCCTCTAACTGAACTGTCTGAATGTGGAGTTGATGGGACAAGCCCCCAACTAACTCTGAATAATAAAATATTGGATCTACTATAATACTAAAGTAGCAGAATATTCTCAATAGATGAGGACTCACTACTTAATCTGTTGCTACTGAGTGAATTTTGCTAAGCGCGATCAGGAACCTGAGTGTCCAAACCTATAACATGAGACATCATAGCGTAAAAGAGAGTATGTGATCAGTACATGGAATCTACTGGTATGCAAGGTAAGGTAAGACTAATATGCATGGGTTTATATATATGAACAGTAACAGACTGAATGATATAAAGTAACTGAATGAGAGTACATAGAGAACTGAAACTATTGTACTGACTAAGTATGCAATACTGTGCATATACGTATATACATATCGTGTATATGAGATTATCTGTAACTAAGTACTGAGTTTTTTGGGCGTGTATAATTGGTAACGGTGTAGCTGATTACTGAATTACTGATAACTAGGTGTTTTTTTACTAAAGGTCCTAATTTTGTAGAAATGAACTAAGTTCTATACTGAAGACATAAACTAAAATTGTGAGAGGTAATCATGTCACCAACATTCCCCTCTCTAAACTTATTAGGGTAAAATCGGTAATCCTAGTTGGAAGGGTGTCAGTACCGTGCCACGGGTACAGACACTGGCTGTGTGGATCCACTGAAATATCATCCCGAAGTACAAAAGGTCACCCTCTACTGGTAGGTTCCCTGATGAGAACAGTATTACCCCCCAACTGGCAAGTAAACACCTTATCAAACCTTAATTGGTAGGTTGATATCTTAACATACGCTGGCTACGTAGTTCTGGAATGCAAGGACTACTACTAAAGATCACACCCTCAACTGACAAGTGAGCCCCCATCCTTTGGTTCGCTTGGTGCTAAATCCTACTCCCAACTGAATGACACTGTTTATTAAACTGAACTGAACTTAAATAAGTTTCACTAAGTTTTGTAACTAACTGAGTACTACTATTTGTGACATTACTAAGACTATTCTATAGCTACTGTGATTTAGATAATCAACTCTATTTTTTGGGTATTGAATACCCCCAGGACTTGATTTCTTCAATAGTAAAATATGGCATAATCTTGAAAGGATAAAATCTAGCCACTTAGTCATGATTTATTAATTGAGACAATTTGTCAAACACTTGCAAGGCATAAACTTGTACATGAATGGAAAACATGCTAACATGTCATGGTTGCACTATTCAATTCACATAGGCATTCTAACAAAAACTTGGGGAGCATGACTATATCATCTAATAATAAATATATAAAAATAGCATGGCCACAGTATTCAACTTGTAAATTCAAGGATTTAACATAAGAATCACATAATTCACCACACATGCTATCTTAATTTCATGAAACTTGTAATTAATCATGGATTGAAACCCAAATAAAATCATAAACATGCATACAATCTAATTCCAGCATGGAAATCATAAATCCAAAAATTGTATTCTTGAAAAAAGGGTTCTTGTACTCCATGGGTTGTAAGGGACTATGGATGAATGCCTAACATGAGAATTTAACTTCTTAAAGATTCTTGGTGTAATTCTTGAGGATTGCTCTTGATTCTTGGAGGCTAGGGTTTTTCTAATTGAGAGAATGCTCTTGATTTTGGGGGAAATTGAATAAAATAATGACTTAACTAGGTTATTGGGGGTTAAATCACGTGTTTAGAATGTTTAGGGCCATGGAAAAGACCAAATTACCCCTAGAAAAAAATTAAACTTTCGTCACTAAAAGTCTCTATTTTAGCTTTCACTACAACACAGTGGCATCGCGGTGAGCCACTGGAAGTTGGCTTAAACTTATTTAAAAATGGACAATTGCAAAATTCCCTTTGGGCGCGACGTGGTGGAATTGCATCAGTCTATCGGAAATTGACAATTTTGAAATGGCACCTTGGCGCCAATCGTGGTACCTCACTGGAAAATTCTAATTGGGAATTGGAACTTCACCACAATGCACTGGAATCATAGTAGCCCACTAGAAACTAACAAATGCTATTTTTACCCTTACCGCGATGCGATGCTGCTCAATTTGACATACTATTTCATTAATAGTGCCATAACTTCTTAGCTAGATATTGGATTTAGGCAAAATTTATATCGTTAGAAAACTGACTGAATTTTCTACACTTTGGTATGTCTTAATCTAGAAAATTCTAAGTATCTTGAAAGTTTTATAAAGAAATTCTCCTGTACTGAGAGCGAAATCGAGCTAGGCAAAATATGAGGTATTACAATATATCCTCCTTGGGAAATTCATCCTCGAATGAGACTGATTAAGCTGAAAAATACTGATAGACTGAGTTTACATACTGAACATGCATAACTGAAGCTTGAGTACCTAGATGAACTGATTCATGAATGCATGACTGTCATGGAGATGATATGCAACGGTACCTGATACCAAGTTTGTAACTGTAACTAGGCATGGAACTGAGTAAATCTCAGGAAGACTGCTACCTCAAGCTGATTCTGAGTTTGTGGAGAAGAGGTAAGGATACTTGGTCTGCATATCTGCTTCTGCTTCCCAAGTAGCTCCTTCAATGTACTATTTTCGCCAAAGAACTTTGACCTAGGGAACTTCTTTGTTCCTTAGTCTGCGAGTCTAACGGTCAAGGACTTGGACTGGAACCTCTTCAAAAGAGAGATCATTTTGAATATCTACGTCCTCTAAGGGGACTACAACTGTTGGGTCACCAATGCATTTATTTAGAAAGGAGACGTGAAACACTGGGTGCACTAAAGCTAAGTCTGCAGGTAACTCAAGCTCATGAGATACCTTGCCGAAACAGTTAAAATTTTTGTAGGGACCGACATATTGGGGTCTGAGCTTCCCCTTCTTGCCAAACCTCTTTACACCCTTCATATGAGAACCTTTCAAGTACATAAAATGGCCAATCTCAAACTTGAGATCCTTTCTCCTCACATCTGCATACGATTTTTGTCGGCTCAAGGCTTCCCTATGCCTTTCTCTGATCAACTGAATCTTCTCTAAGGAATCAAATACTAAATCAGGCCCTACTACTATGGCCTCACCTACCTCAAACCAGACAATTAGAGACCTACATCTCCTACCATAAAGAGCCTCAAACAGAGTTATCTAAAACTAGAATGATAACTATTATATATGCAAATTCGATCAAAGGCAAGTGGTCATCCCAGCCACCTTTAAAATCAATAACGCATGCTCTTAATATATCCTTAAGGGTTTAAATGGTCCTTTCTGCTTGACCATCTGTCTAAGGATGAAAAGCTATAATGAGGTTAACTTGGGTATGAAGACCCACCTGAAAAACTTTCCAAAAATGAGAGGTAAAATGGGTACCCCTATCTGAAATAATAGATAATGGAACACTGTGTAACCTGATCAACACCTTGATATTGAGTTTGGGATATTCCTCGGCTGAATAAGAAGTATGGGTAGGTAATAAATGAGAGGATTTGGTCATCCTATCTACGATAACCCAAATCAAATCATGCTGATGATGAGTACGAGTTAAACTCATCATAAAGTCCATGTTCACTTCTTCCCATTTCTATGTGGGAATACTGAACTCCTGTATGGACCCACTAGGCCACTGGTGTTCAATCTTAGCCTACTGATATATAGAGCACTTAGCTATATATTCTGTAATATCCATATTCATTCCACTCCACTAATCAATCTACCGCAAATCATGGTATATCTTAGTGGCCCCTGGATAAATAGAGTAATGCACATCGTGCACTTTAACAAGAATTTGTTGCATCAAGTCATCTACACCTGACATACATAACCGACCCTGGCAACGTAACATACCATCTTTTCCTTGGGAGAAAACCTTTACTTTCTGATCTTTGACTGACTCTTTCAACTTAACTAGATTGGGTTCTTTGTCCCGCTTTTCCTTTACTTCAGAAACCAGAGATAATTCTAAACTATACTTAGTGGACACCTAGTCGGGCAAGCTGATGAACTTCCTGAACTAACTTATTCTTACCATTCTCAACTTGAGCATCACTACCCATAGACAACCTACTGAGAGCATCTGCCACTACATTAGACTTGCCTGGATGATACAAAACACTCATATCATAATCTTTCAACAACTCTAAACACCTTTTCTAATGTAAATTCAAATCTTTCTGAGAGAACACATATTATAAGCTTTTGTGATTTGTGAATACATCTACATGTACCCCATACAAGTAATGCCTCTGATCTGCTAAATCAAGACCATGGGTAGGGTAATTCTTTTCATGAGGATTAAGCTATCTAGAGGAATAGGCTATGACCTTACCTCTCTGCATTAAGACATAATTTGAACCTACTCTGGATGCATCAAAGTACCCTTCTGGACCATTTGGTAACATCAAAATTAAGGCTGTAGTGAATCGAGTCTTCAACTCCTAAAAACTTTTCTTACAAAAATCTGACCACTAAAACTTTACTTTCTTTTAAGTCAATCTAGACATGGGGGATGCAATAGATGAAAACCCTTCAAAAAACCATTGGTAATAGCCATCTAAACCCAAGAAACTCCTGATATCTAATGGAGAGATAGGTCTGGGCTAGTTTCTCACTACTTTGATCTTTTGAGTATCAACTCTAATGCCATCACCAGAAATGATACGATAAAGAAATGCTACTGACCTTATCCAAAATTTGCACATACTAAATTTGGCAAACAAATGGGCTCTAAGAGTTTAAAGTATGATTCTGAGGTGATTTGTATGACCCTTCTTGCTATAGGAATAGACAAGAATGTCATCGATGAAGACTATAAAGAACATGTCCAAGTACTTCTTGAACACGTAATTCATTAAGTCCATAAAGGCTACTCGGGCATTTGTGAGACCAAAGGACATGACTAGAGGCTTGAAGTGACCATACTGGGTTCAGAAAGCTATTTTTGGAATGTAATATTCTTTGACTTTGAGCTGATGATAGCTTGATCTAAGGTCGATCTTTTAAAAGTAACTGGTGCCCTAAAGTTGGTCAAATAATTCATCGATTCTAGGAAGTGAGTATTTGTTATTGACTATGATTATGTTCAACTAATGGTATTCTATACATATTCTATGTGAATCATCTTTATTATGAATGAATAGGATAGGTGCGCCTCACGGGGAAATGCTGGGTCTGATAAACCCCTTGTGTAAAAGGTCCCTTAACTATTTGTTTAACTCTTTGAGTTCAGATGGAGACATTCTGTATGGTAGAATCGATATAGGCTAAGTGTCTTGAAGAAGATCTATTCTAAAGTCGACTGCTCTTTCGAGAGGAACTCCAGGAAGATCTTCAAGAAACATATCTGAGAAATGATTTACTACTAAAACTGACTCAAGACTAGGAGTCTCTAAACTAGAGTCTTTGATTCGCACAAGATGATAGACACATCCCTTGGATATCATTTTTTTTGCTCTAAGGTATGAAATTAACTGACCCTTAAGCGTTGTATTAATACCCCTCCATTCAAGGACTGGTTCATTTGGAAAATGAAAATGAACAACTTCACTTCTACAGTAAAACTAAGGCATAGCATGAATGGAGCTATTCTATGCCAAGAATGACGTTGAAATCTGTCATCTCTAACTCTACTAAGTTTACTGAAGTAAATTTTTGAGATATCATAACCGAACAATTTCCTTATACCTACTGGGCTATGATAGACAAACCTACTAGGGTAGAGACTGAGAAAGGTTCTGTTAAGATTTCTGGTATGACCTTAAAGTTGACTACTATGTAAGGAGTTACAAAAGTCAGAGAAGCTCCTGGATCATGTAAGGAATAAACATGTAAATGGAAGATCTGTAAAATAACAGCGACCACATCAGGAGAACTTTCCTGATGTTATCTGGACTGAAGTGTATAAAACCTATTTGGATGTTGCTCACTGGTGGCACTGAAGGTGGCACCCTGCTGATTCGGGTGATTGGACTGAGCTCGGGGATGATTGTACTGATCCTGTGAACTTGACTGAGGATAATCTCTGATTCTATGGCTTAGCTTGCCATACCAAAAACATACATCACTTCTAGCTCTACAAATACCATGATGGTTTCTGCAAGAGGATTTGTTTGAGCACTGTTCATGCTACCCTGAGATTTAAAGCATTTTGCCCTATCTTTGTTACCATTTTTGAACTTAGGTACTGGAACACTGACTGAGCATGAAGCTGGAACTGGAGATTTTGAATGAAACTGGGAATGGTTACCGCCCTCTAACTTAGGCTGAGTGATATTGAAGATACCTATTCTAGCTCTCTTATTTTCCATTCTTTTTCCTAATTCTTAGCCTCTTCTATGTACTGAGCATGGACTATTAGCCTAGATATCCTTAATTAACATCACAGTTCTGCACTCTTTAACTACAATCTCTGATACCCCAGACACGAACTTTCTCATGCTAGACGTATTGTCTGGAACTACATGGGGAGTATACATGGCTAACTGAGTAAACTTGAGGGAATACTCTTTGACACTCATGTTTCCTTTCTTAAGGTTGATGAACTCTAATACCTTGTCTTTCCTCTACTCTAAGGAAAAGAATCTATCGAGAAAAGAAGTAGGAAACTCTTTCCATTCTATGAGCTCCATATCTGTGCCCCGTCTATTTTCACTACTTAAACCAAGTATGAGCTACATCTTGTAGTTGATAGGTAGCTAAATCAGCACTCTCACTGGAAGTCACTCCCATAATAAATGTGAATTTCTACACCTGATCAAGGAACTCCTATGGATCTTCTTCAGACTTAGAACCTAAAAACATCAAAGAGTTCATTCGGGGGAAGTCCTGAATCCTAGCTGCAGCAGTATTGGCCACTGGGTTAGCCTAAAAAGCAGCTGGCCATTCATTCCAATCTGCTATAGAATAGGCTACAATGGTGAACACAACTCTAAATTCTGCATGGGAGACATGCTCGTCCAGGGATCTACTTGAACGGGAGAAAGTGCTGACTGATTTTCATTCCTTCTTCTATTAGCTTTTTTGGGAGGCATGTTCTATAAATGAAAGGAAGAGATGAATTAAATTGAGAGTTTAACTTAATCTCATGCTCACTCACAAGACATAAATACTGAAAAAGGGAAGTTTTCCTAAAAAAAATGCCTCGTAGCCTTTTGTCCATAAGTGTGGTGTGCTACACATCCATGTACAAGAATCTACTTAATGCAGATTTTAGACTTCCTAGGACACTTTAAAACTTTAGGTCTAATACAAGGTTTTTAACGCCCCTAGTCTGCACCCTGGATGCCACACAATGCTTATGACCTCAAAGGACCACAAGCTAACCTATGACTGGTACATGCTGTGAGCACTGAATAATAATACTAAAATAATGTAGAAGTTAGGCAGAAATTCCATAAGGTTCATAACCTGAATAATGATAAATATAACAACTAATAATAACAACTGAAAACTAAATAATGTCTGAAATAGTCTAGTTTGAAAAGCCTCTAACTAAACTATTTGAATGTGGAGTTGATGGGACAAGCCCCTAACTAAATCCGCTAATAAAATACTGAATCTACTATATTACCAAAGTAAAATAATATCCTTGATAGATGAGGACTCACTACTAAATTTGCTGTTTCTGATTGAATCTAGCTAAACGCAGTCAGGAGCCTGAGCATCCAAACCTATGACATAAGAGATCATAGCACAAATGAGTGTATGCAATCAGTACAAAGACAGTACTAAGCCTAATATACATGATTTCATACGAATGAACAATAACTGACTAAATGATATGAAGTAACTGAATGAGAGTACATAGAGAACTGAAACTATTGTAATCACTGAGTATGCAATACTGTGCATATACGTATATACATATCTTGTATTTGAGATTATCTGTAATAGAGTACTAAGTTATGTGGGCTGTATAACTAATAATTGTGTAGCTGATAACTGAATTACTAATAATTAGGTGACTATTACTGAAAATCCTAATTCTGTAGAACTGAACTGAGTTCCACACTAAAGACATAAACTAAAACTGTGGGAGGTAATCATCTAACTGACATGACCATATCTAAACTAATTAGGATCTAAACTGTAACCCCAGTTGAAAGGGTATTAGTACCATGCCATGGGTACAGACATTGGCTATGTGGATCCACTGAAATATCATCCTGAAGGACTCAGGGTAACCCTCTTCTGGAAGGTTCCCTGATGAGAATGATATTACCCTTAATTTCTAGGTAAATACCTTATCAACTCTCAATTGGTAGGTTGATATCTCAGCCTATGCTGGCTACGTAGTTCTGGAATGCAAGGACTGCTACTAAGGATCATACCCTCTACTGACAGGTGAGCCCCCATCCTTTGGTTCGCTCGATGCTAAATACTACTCTCAACTGAATGACACTGATTATTAAACTTAACTTAATTGGACTGAGTTTTACTGAGTTTTGTAACTGACTGAGTACTACTATTTATGACATTACTGAGACTATTCTGTAGCTACTGTGATCTAAGTAATCATCTTTATTTTTTGGGTATTGAATACCTCCAGGACTCAATAGCATCAATAGTAAAACATGGCATAATCTTGAACGGATAAAAGCTAGTCACTTAGTCATGATTCATTCATTGAGATATTTTCTTAAACACTTGCAACGCATGAACTTGTACATGAATGGAACACGTGCAAACATGTCATGGTTGCACTATTCAATTCACATAGACATTCTAACAAACACTTGGGGAGCATCATTATTTCACATAATAATAAACATATATAAAAATCATGACTACAACTTGTAAATTCAAGGATTTAACATTAGAATCACATAATTCACCATACATGCTATCTTAATTTCATGAAACTTGTAATTAATCATGGATTGAAACACAAACAATATCATTAACATGCATACAATCTAATTCCAGCATGAAAATAATAAATTTAAAAAATTGTATTCTTGAAAAAAAGGGTTCTTGGACTCCATGGGTGGTAAGGGCCCATGGATGAACACCTAACATACATGAGAAATTAACTTCTTGAAGATTATTGGTGGAATTCTTGAGGATTTCTCTTGATTCTTGGAGGCTAGGGTTTTTCTAATTGAGAGAATGCTTTTGATTTTGGGGGAAATTGAATAGAATAATGACTTAACTAAGTTATTAGGGGTTACATCACGTGTTTAGATTGATTAGGGACATTAAAAAAGACCAAATTACCCCTAGAAAGAATTAAATTTTTGTCACTGAAAATCCTTATTTTGGCTTTCAATGCAACATGGTGAGTCACTAGAAGTTGGCTGAAACTTGTTTGAAAATGGACAATTGTAAAATTCCCTTTTGGTGCGACTTGGTGGAGTCACGTCGGTCTACTGTAAATCGACAATTGTGAAATAGCACCTTGGCGCAACGCGGCCCAATTGTGGTACCTTATTGGAAAATGCCCATTGGGAACTGCAACTTTACTGCACATGCTGTAATCGTGGTGTCCCACTGGAAACTAACAAATGCCATTTTTACCCTCACCGTGATGCGATGTTGCTCAATTTGAAATACTATTTCACTAAAAGTTCCATAACTTCTCACCCAGATATCGAATTTGGGCGAAATTTATATAGTTGGAAAACTGACTGAATTTCCTACACTTTGGTTAGTCTTAAATTGGAAAATTCTAAGTATCTTGAAATTTTTATAAAGAAATTCTCATGTAATAAGATCTAAACTGAGCTAGGAAAAATATGGGGTATTACAGTAATGGTGCTCATGATCCATAAATCCGTGTCTAACATCATGCTTGGTTCTAAGAAACTATATTTTCTATATGTTACCGATTCATTTTACGTTAGTGTTAGCTAAAGTTTTAAGGTTCATGCAAACTCATGTCTATCTCAACTCCATAAAGAAGAAATATCTTTAAGTAACAATCCTTGTCTCAGTCGTTAACTATATGAATCCCGCATTTATGCTATACAACTCATGATATGTGCTCACTGTGCCCAGTCCTAAGAACTCATGTTGTGTTGTGTTTATGTACATATAAGGACTAGTATAAGTTATAATCGAATAGTGTTACTCCAATTCTTGATGCATATGCTCGGGTCCCTCAGTGAACCTCCTTTTGTTAGTATGTTAGTGGTTATGAAAGTGTAGTAATGTCAATGAAAGAGTAGATGTTTCATATTATTTTAAATTTTGGTGTAACTACTTTGAACTAAGGTTATAGATGAAGAGGGGGGAGGAAGATGAACTTTTGCTATGTGAAATAGTTAGAAGGATATGTGGCAAAAATCTTTGTGAGAGTCATTAAAGTTGCTGTTTTAGTGGGGAGATCTATAAAATTGGTATAGTTGAGATAGACTTGAACGTTGTGATTTATAGATACTAAAACCGATGGGCGATGTGGTTAGTACTCCTCAATTTACGACCTTAGGTTGTTTGATTATAGTGATAGTATGGAGTGGTATTCTTAGAGGGATGTAGAGTATAGGGTCCCATAACTTAAGCTAATGCCTTAATACTTTGAGTTAAGCTTAAATATGAAAGTAAGATGCAGTTAGACTCAAGCTCTAGTAGTTATGTATACCGTAGGAGAACTATTAGATTGAGATGCTGGATTGTGGTATTCATAGCTGAAAGCTTATTTGAGAAACGTCGCAAAATTTTAAGGCTATTAGACATATTATTTGAGGTAGAGAGTGTTTCTATTCTATTCTTATGTCTTGCGAGAGTCTCAATCTAATTCTTGTATCAATGTTAATCAGATCGAGGATTCTTAGGAAAAATTCATACCTTACAATGTTATAATCATGTGTCATATAATGCATGCCCAGATCATGTCTATGTCAAGTCTCATCATCTTATGATTTGTATATATACTATTCACTTGGTGAGGTCATAAAGCTCTTCTTGAATGCATATGTATGTTTTGTTGAGGAAAATAAAATTCCTAATATGAGGTTTTAACATTTATTTCATACTTCTATAGCTTTATCAAGTTCCTACCCTACATTCGAGGATGAATGATTCCAAGGGGTAGATAATGTAACAACCCGTATTTTTGGGCTAGAATTCAAATTGTCGCTCCCATGTGTATAGTCTCGAACCCGATGATTCTATGTAAGTATATGTGTTATGATCAATTCTATAGTGTTGGAATACCTTTGAATATGAATTGAAGTCACAAAAATCTCCTAACTCAAAGACGAGTTGAGAACCTTTCCATTGATTAAGTTTTGGTGAATGTTTCAACTTGGGTCAACTTCGAATGACCATTACTCCTAGTATACATGAGTTACGTGGCCTACTATATACCAAAATAAATACCTTCGAGTCTTATTTCCAACGTAACTAGTTTCACTTTAATCAAACATTAGCCTAAAATGTTACATCCATTTTAACAAAAGATGTCTGTCTACCAAGGTGTGACGGCTAGGGTGACGGACCATCACAACAGTGATGACCCGGCGCACCATACAATCATGCTTAAGAAGAGAGACCAAATATTAGTCTTTTGGTGATGATTAGAGTGACAGTCAGTCATAGGAGTGATGGTCCTTTACCCAAACCATCAGTGGGGACCATTTTGCACTGTTATAACATTTTAAAGGGGTATTTAGGTCCTTTCCCCACCAAAAATTCTTCCCCCACTACTTAAATAATCCAATAAGCATTGTTATCCATCTCTAGTAATTTTTAAACATTCATAATCCTCTTTTCTCTCAAGATCAAGAAAATTTAGGGTTTCTTCGAAGGCTCACACTTCCAAGATTAGATTTCAAGCTGTTTTGAATTCTTGTTCATCTAAAAGGTATGTGGGACAATCCTAAATCTTATGGGAATAGGTTTTACTATTTTAACAAGCTTTAAAGTTATATATGTATGTATATGTAAAGATTTTTGAGAAATTGTTTTAAGAACATGCATTATTAACCCAATTTGATGAAAGTATGTATTTGTCACGGGGGTTTTCCATAAGCTTGATTTATAATCTTGTGCATACATGATTTGATTAGGAAAAGTGAATATGAATGTGACTTGTGATA
>NW_025894253.1:0-5767 GCF_002878395.1 Capsicum annuum
ATGTCACTTATTTCAGTTTGGGTCTACTAGGGGCCTTGTCCCAGTTTCAGAAAGTTGTCAGATTTTCACGTAGTAGAAATTTCATAGACTGAGTCAGATGTTATTTAGATGTAGAATTGCAGTTTTCATAATTTTGTTGAATTCAGAATTGACCATGTTTCCATAGAAGATTATGTTTCTGCATCTTATTTTACTATATGAATGTTGTGCATGATTACCAGATAGAGAAGGGTCTTTCAGGACTTCATGGTTTGGAATGTCCGTTATGGCCAGGATCTAGTTTGAGTCATGAAAAACTTGCTATCAAAGCACGGTTTACGGTCCCAAGGTGTCTGCAAAATTACGTCAGGTTGAGTCTTATTTATGGGTGTGTAGCGCGCCACACTTATAAGCAAGAGGCTACTAGGCATCTAGGAATGTTTCTCTTTTTTTGTGAATTAGTTCGAGCTTCAGAGTCTAATCTGCCCCCTAATCAATGATCTCTTGCTTTTTCGAAAGCCAACTATGCCTCCCCGTTGCACCAACGTTAATGCTCAGGACGATGAAGTTCGTCCCACCCATGGGATGTGGACCCGCAAAAGAGATCATAACCCAGAACCTGTTACTACTCCGAGAGTACCTCTTGTACCAACCAGTCCTCCCAGAGCTCCTCGAAAGAGGGCCAATCACACCCAGCCTCGTGAAAGAGAGGTGTCTAATGCTGAATTCAAAAAGTCTATTCACATTCTTGCACAGATGATAGTCGCACAGACTCAGAGGTTGGAGGATATTGGATCTGTATTTGTTACTTTGGAAGTTAATAGAGTGGGCCAGTTCATGAGAATGAACCCGCCCAAGTTCTCTGGCGCTAAGGTAGAAGAGGACCTGTAGGAGTTCATAGATAAAATGGAGAAGATTTTCAAAGTAATGCATGTTAATCAGGTGTAAGGTGTTGAGCTAGCAGCATACCAGCTAAAGGATGTAGTGAACCAATGGTACAATGAATAGGAAGATGCAAAGGGTGACAGTGCTGAGCCCACAGTTTGGGATGAGTTTGTAGAAACTTTTCTTAACCGATTCATTCCTCTAGAGCTGAGGAAAGCTAAAGTAGATGAGTTCATGAACCTTAAACAGGGTAGGATGAGTGTTTAGGAGTATACTTTAAAGTTTAATCAGCCGGCCCATTATGTCCCTGAGATGACGAGTAGTAAGAGGGCCCGAATAAGGAAGTTTGCTTCTAGACTTTCAAATGATTTGGTGCTTGAGTGTCAGGGAGCTATGCTGAACAGGGATATGGATAGGCAAGCAAAGAGAACTAGAGCGACAGACCAGAGTTATAGCTAGCAGCAGAGCGGCAATTGGGGAGGCTAATGGCAAAAGAAAAAGAATTGGGGTAATGCTTAGTCGGCAGCTAGTGCTCCAGTGTCCAGAACCGCAGCTGACCAGCGCAACCAGAATTTTTAGTCTAGTCAGGGGCCGAGGATGCAGGGTACCAGTCGTAGGGAAGTGTAGCTCAGACCTCTCGGTCTTATCCGCACTGTGGGAGATACGGGAGGAATCATCTAGGGAGATGTCAGTTTGGCGTTTTGGTGTGTTATTCATGTGGCCAGCCAGGCCATATCCAAAGAGACTGTCTGGTATCAAGGAATAATATTAAAGGAGCAAAGTCTCAGATAAATTCTTCTGCACCACCACCTCGGAAGAGTACCATTTCAGCCGCTAGAAATGGCCAAAATTGGTTATACGCCTTGACCAACTGCCAGGAGGCTGAGGCCTTCCCAGATGTAGTTACCGGTACGTTGCGAATCTTTTCTCGTGATGTTTATGTATTTTTAGATCCCGGGTCTACCTTATCCTATGTGACCCCATAAGTGGCTATTGGTTTTGGGTTTGAGCCCGATGTGATTCCTGAACCCTTTTCTGTTTCCACCCTAGTGGGGAATTCTGTTGTTGCTAAGAGGGTGTATAGGGGTTGTGTTGTGACTGTTTGTAGCCGGGATACTGTGGCAGATCTCATAGAACTTGGTATGGTTTATTTTGATGCCATCTTAGGGATGGACTGGCTCCATTCGTGATATGCCACCTTGAATTGTAAGACCTAAAGAGTCACTTTTTCCTTTCCGAATGTGTCTGTGATAGAATGGGAGGGGCATTCTCTAGCACCTAGAGGGCATATCATATCTTATCTCAGGGCCCATAAACTTATTTCTAAAGGTTGCTTGTATCATCATATTAGGGTTAAAGACTCTAGTGTCGAAAGTCTTCCTCTTTAGTCTATCCCCGTAGTGAATGAATTCCCAAAAGTCTTTCCAGATGATCGCCCAGGAATACCACCTGATAGGGAGATATATTATGGTATTGATTTATTACCAGATACCCGTCTTATCTCTATTCTTCCATATAGGATGGCTCCTGCAAAGCTAAAAAAATTGAAAGATTAGATAGCAGACCTTCTATATAAAGGTTTTATCCGCCCCAGTGTGTCTCCCTGGGCGCACCGGTACTTTTTGTGCAAAAGAAAGACGGTTCCCTTCGTATGTGCATAGATTACCGCCAGTTAAATAAGGTCACGATTAAAAATAAATATCCCCTTCCTAGGATTGATGATTTTTTTGACCAACTTCAGGGTACTAAATGTTTTTCAAAGGTAGACCTTCATTCGGGATATCACCAGTTGAAAGTTAGAGAGTCATATATTCCTAAAACAGCTTTCCAAACTAGATGTGACTATTATAAATTCTTAGTCATGTCCTTCGGGTTGACTAACACCCCTGAAGCTTTCATGGATCTAATGAATATGGTTTTCTGTCAGTTTCTATATCTGTTTGTCATTGTCTTTATTGATGACATTTTGGTATATTCTAAGAGCGAGGAAGACCATGCCAATCACCTCCGAATCATCGTTCAGACTATTAAAGATCATAAGTTGTATGCAAAATTTTCCAAGTGTAAATTCTGGCTGAATGCTAGTACATTCTTAGGGAATATTGTGTCCAGTGAGGGGATTAAGGTTGATCCCAAAAAAATTAAGGCAGTGAGAAAATAGCCCAGACCCATGACTCCAACCGACATTCGAAGCTTCTTGGGTTTGGCGAGTTATTACAAAAGATTCGTAGATATTTTTCTTCCATAGCTGCGCCACTTACTAAGTTGACTCAGAAAAAGGTGAAGTTTTTGTGGTCTGACTCTTGTGAGGATAGTTTTGAGAAGTTGAAAGACAAGTTGACTACTGCTCCTGTTTTGACTCTTTCGGAGGGTACCGAAGGTTTTGTTGTATACTGTGATGCGTCCCGAGTAGGACTTGGGTGTGTTCTTATGCAGCACGATAAGGTGGTGGCTTATGCATCTAGACAGTTGAAAGTGCATGAGCAAAACTACCCTACTCATGACTTGGAGTTAGCAGCTGTGGTCTTTGCACTTAATATTTGGCGCACTATCTTTATGGGGTGCATATAGATATTTTCACTGATCACAAGAGTTTACAGTATGTTTTCTCACAGAAAAAGTCGAATCTCAGGCAGAGGCGGTGGTTGGAACTCTTAAAAAACTATGACATGAGCCTGGACTATCACCTAGTTAAGGCAATTGTTGTAGCTGACGCCCTCAACAGATTGTCCATGGGCAGTCTTTCTTATGTTGAGGAAGGGAAGAGGGAGATAGTGAAGGATATTTACCGGCTTACAAATCTAGGGGTATGGCTCTTAGATTTCGAAGATGGTGGAATGGTTATTCATGAGATAGCTAAATCTTCCCTTTGTACAGAAGTTAAAGAAAAGCAGGTTGAGGATCCCATCTTGATGCAAATCAAGAAAGATGTGGGTCAACAAAAAGTGATGTCAATTGAAATTAGCGGTGATGGTATTTTGAGATACTAGGGTAGGTTGTGTGTGCCAGATATAGATGGTCTAAGGAAGAGGATCCTTGACGAATCTTACACGTCGAGGTATGTTGTTTACCCTGGCTCCACTAAGATGTATTAGGATTTTAAAACCATTTATTGGTGGAATAATACGAACCGTGATGTGGTTAACTATGTTTCCAAGTGTTTGAATTGTCAACAAGTTAAAGTGGAACATTTAAGGCCAGGTGGTTCTTCTCAAGAGATAGCTTTGCCTTTGTGGAAGTGGGATATGATTAATATGGACTTCATTATAGGACTTCCGAGGTCCCGAAACCAGTATGATTCCATTTGGGTGATTGTAGATAGGTTAACCAAGTCAACTCACTTTCTACCTATCAGGACTAATTATTCGGCAGAGGATTATGCCAAGGTATTCATTACAGAAATAGTTCGTTTACATGAGGCTCCTGTGTCCATCATATCTAACCGAGGTACACAGTTTTCTTCATAGTTTTGGAGATCATTTCAAAAGGGTTTAAGTAGCCAAGTGAATTTGAGCACGACTTTCCTCCCTCGGATAGATGGGCAAGCTGAGCGCGCCATCTAGACCCTTGAGGATATGTTGAGGGCCTGCGTAATTGATTTTAAAGGTAGTTGGGTAGAGAACTTGCCATTTATAGAGTTCACATATAATAATAGTTTCCATTCCAATATTAAGATGGCTCCTTTTAAAACACTATATGGGAGAAGATGTAGGTCTCTGATAGGATGGTATAAAGTAGAAGAGATGCAGATGTTTGGGCCTGATCTTGTTCCTCAGGCAATAAAGGATATGAAAGTCATTAGAGAATGACTTAAGATAGCTCAGAGTCGCCAGAAGTCCTACGCCGATGTTAGGAGAAGAGATCTAGAGTTTGAGGTTGGAGATTGCGTGTTTTGCAAAGTTTCTCCCATAAAGGGAGTCATGTGATTTGGAAAGAAAGGTAAGCTGAGTCCTCGCTATATAGGACCATATCAGATTGTGAAAAGGATAGGTGGAGTTGCGTATGAGTTGGAATTGTCAGCTAGTTTGGGTTCTGTTCATCCGGTGTTTCATATATCTATGTTGAAGAAGTGTATTGGAGACCATTCTTTAGTGTTGCCTATCGAATAAACCAAATTGACAGACTCCTTATCCTATGAAGAAGAGCCTATAGAAATTTTGGATCGCCAAGTTAGAAGATTGAGGAACAAAGAGATAGCCTCAGTTAAAGTATTGTGGAGAAACCAGAAAATTAAATAAGCGACTTAGGAATCAGAAGTTGACATGAGAGCTAGATACCCAAACCTTTTTGATCCAATGGATGATGAAATGAAAGGTACAATCCTTGCTTTATTCTTTCTATGCCTTAGTATGCTTGAAATTATGCTTGTCTGTGTCCCGCGTCAACATTCGGGGATGAATGTTCCCAAGGGGGGATATTGTAATGCCCCCAAGCTTTTCCTAGCTAAATTTTGTCCCTAAAGTATCAAGCATTGGATTATAGAATGATTTATACTTATTTCCCTGTGGAATTCCTTAGATTTCAACTTTTCATTAGGTAGATGACTGAATAAGTTTTCCGTCGATATAAGATTCATCCAAAATGGACACTCGGTGAAGAAGTTATGGCTATTGTATGTGCTAGTTGTAAATCATCGTCATTTTGGTGTTTAGGGCATCGCGGAGATAGTTTAATTAGCAATTTTCAAATTCTAGTGGGACATCGTGATAGTGGCGCATCGCGGAGGATCCCAATTTCGCATTCGTCAATTTCTAGTGAGCCACTGCGATAGTGGCGCATCGCGGTGGCCCATAAAATCGGGCACTAGTTATATTTTTACTCCATCTCATTAAGGGTAAAACAATACTTCTCCAATCCCTTATCATCTCTAACATGGGATTTAATCCCAAAAATACCAAAGTAA
>NW_025894254.1:0-4545 GCF_002878395.1 Capsicum annuum
CTCTTAGTTATTAAACCTAGCAGTTATTCTCAAGCTTGTACTCACCCTGGTTGGGTACAAGCAACGAAGGATGAGATTGATTCTTTGTTACTTAATCTAACATGAGAAGTAGTTCATTTCCACAAGGGAGAAAAACATTACCTTGCAAATAGGTATATAAAGTTAAATAATATGCAGATGGTTCTCTTGATAGATCAAAGGCTAAATTAGTGATTCGAGGAGATATTCAAAGGGAAGCGGGTTGATTTCAATGAAAATTTTTCACCAATAGTCAAAATGACCACTATCAGATGCATTTTGGGAATTATAGCGAAGAAAAAGTGGGATATTTCACAATTTAATGTGAATAATGCCTAATTGCAAGGAAAATTGCAAGAATAAGTCTATAAGAAGTTTTCTATTTGCTTAGATCCTCATTAACCTAACATGATTTGTCGACTTAAGAAGTCTCTATATAGGTTGAAGCAAGCCTCCAGGCAGTGGTATGCACGACTTGTAGAAGTAGTTTCTTATCCCTTCACATCTATTATTACATGTTGCTTCTTACACCTCAATTATCACATTATTTTATGGTACTTACGTTTCTATAGTATTTTGACATTACTTCTTCACTCCTATTAATTTTTTTTCTTTCAATATAAGACCCCTCTAATACTACTGTTACACAGTTTATAATCACTAGCTTTTAATTTTCTAATAAAGCATGTCAACTGCATTCCATATAATAGAGGCAACTAGGGTACCTTATTAGAAATGCTTTTTAGGAAAAATCAGCTCATTTTCAAAAAGTAATTTTACCAAAACTCAATTTATTCACTTTTTCGATCTCCAGATGTGTAGCTTCTTCGATTGAATTTTGTTTAAATAAAAATAATTACTATAATTATAATAGGTATCTTTGCGAAGATGGATCTACTAGTGAAAAGTTGTATACTTTAAGTCTTTGGTTTGCACCAGGTCATTTCTATTTATATTCCACCTCTGCAGAATTTAACATAAAGCATCTTTTTAACTTTCATCAGAGAACTCTTCTTCCAACTTTCCCAAGTTTTTTTGTCTTTCCAAAAAGATCAAGTTTCATAGTTCTTACTTTTAAACAAAAAAAATTCACTATTTGCTTAGTGCAAAATTCAATAGATTTGTCATATCCATTAAAAATTACTAGCGTATATATTCAAGCAATCTCACGGAAAAGAGAGAGAAAATATTATTTTTTAGGAAGGCGTTTTACACGTGTTTCAAGCCTCAAATCTTGTGTTTGATATTCGTATTATTAATTCTTCATCTTGTGTTTTTCTTCGTATATTTTGTGTTGACGGAACATATTTTCCAACAGCTTCTATATAAGAGCCAATACAAATGGCTAGGTTGATGAAACAATAGGAGAAATATGAAATCAATGAACATGCTAGAATTGAAGAAGGCTCGTCGGAATCCACGGAAGATTCTCACTCTCACTCTCACAAAAGACAAGTTGAAGTTTCAACTCCAAAGACCACAAAGGTCGATTTTAGAACTTGTCAAACTCTTGCTCCATCACACACGTGTTTGCACAAGAGAAATCACACATCAACAAACAACAAGAAGTAAATTCAGCTTGGATCACAAATTAGGCCTGATAGACAAGAAACGAATGAGACAACCCAATAACAATTCAACATACAAGACAAAAGGCTTAGATAGCTAAAGAAGACATGTAAATTCATAATTTCTGTAGCATTGTAAAGAATATTAGTAGTTTTAGCATAGACAATGTAAATAGTCCAAACTGTCTAGTTTGTTAGCATGAAATATTTCTTTTCTTTCCACTAACTTGTATATATATATATAAAAAAAAACAGAGAAGAAAATTTTTAATTACTGCATTTCATTTTCTATATGGTATCAGAGCAGTAATCACATTCAAATCACCTTTTTGTTCATCAATATTTCTCTACAATGACAGATATAATCACTCCCTCACCTACTTCTGATTCATCCAGTCAAACCACACCAACAATGGAATTCATTCATGTCTTCTACCTTCATTCTTCAAATTCACCTGGAATGACCTTGGTGAACACCTCACTTGATGAAAGAGGATATCAGGGATAGAAGAGATCAGTGCTTATAGCACTGTCAGCCAAGAACAAACTTAGTTTCATTAATGATACTGAGGCTGCACCAGATCTTAATTCATCAAAATCTGAAGTTTTAGAACAGATGTAATGATATGATAATATGTTGGCTTCTTAATTCTCTTTTTAAGGATATAGCTGACAGTGTTATCTACTCCAGAACTGCTAAAGATCACTCTGTGTGCTCAATTTAGATCATAGATTTGGACAGTCTAATGGAGCTAAGTTATTTCACCTGCAAAAAAAAATTAAATAGGTTAGTTCAAGGCAATAATAACATTGCAAGGTATTTCACTAAACTGAAAAGATTATGGAATGAACTTGAATTTGTAAATTCTGGTGTCAAATGTAGTTATCTGTGCACCTATGAAGGAAATTTGAAGCTAGAAAAGTCTCTAGAAGATGAAAAACTTATATTCCCTTCATCCCAAATTATATGTCGCCATTTGACCGGACACGATATTTAAGAAATAAGTATTAACTTTGTTAAAGTTACAAAATTACCCTTCTTAAAAAAAGGAGTAATGGTATTTAAAATTAAGTGGGGCCACTTTTAATTAAAAAACAAATAAAAAAAGGAGTAATGATATTTAAAATTAAGTGGGACCACTAAGGGTAAATTGTAATTGTGTCTTTAAAAACTTACCAAATAAGGAAAGGAGACATTCTTTTTGTGACGGACCAAAAAGAAAATAATGACACATAATTGGATGGAGAGAGTACAATTTTTGATGTATTTGAATGACGTTTATGCTCAAGCTAGGGGAAATATTTTGATGATGAATCCCTTGCCTAATATTAATGTAGCTTATTCTATAATTTTACAAGATAAAAAATAAAGAAAAAGTTATATGAGTCCACTGATTCCAACTGATTCTTCTTTTTTCATGGTAAGCAACATGAATCAGTACAAGTTAGCTAAGAAAATTCAGAGATTTCCAAAACTTATGCCCAATTTGGGATCTAGATCTTTTAACTCTTATCAAAAAATGAATAATTATTGACAACTACCAAAGTTCGCAAAGACAAACCAGCAGAATGAAAAACTTAAGGTTATGAAAAAAATACAATCCTAATATGCCGTGTGACTATTATGGTAAGACGGGTCATGTGGATGATGATTGCCTCAGGTTACATGATTTTTCTGAAGATTTTCAGTATACCAACAAAGGAAATCAGCAACAAATCAGAGGAAACAATGTGATTACTATAGAAAAGATTGAGAATGAAAACACAATTAACATGAATTTTATCAACCAACACATGATCAAGAAACAATTCAAATATTTCATTCAAATGGCTAAACAAAAATCCACAGAATGATCAAACATGAACAAATACTTGTTTCAAGTATTCAGGGATTTATTTTTCAATTTGTAATACTAGTACTTGGATAATAGATTTTGGTGCTTCTGAGAACATGTGTTTCAATTCTAGTTCCTTTGCTTCTATGACTGATCTTGTAGTTCCTATCAATATCACTCTCATTCTATTCTTGTCACCAACATAGGTAGTGTACAAATTCCTTATGATTTAACACTACACAATGTTCTATATGTTTTCAGTTTCAAGTATAACATGTTGTCAGTTCACAAGTTCAATATTCAATATAATAGAATTTTATCCTTCAATTTTGATAATTGTGTCTTGCAAGGCCATTAATGAAGAGGCCAAAAGCTTTTTGTGAAGTAAAAAAAGGTCTCTATCAGATCCAATTCATAAGAAGTCTAGTGCTATCCAAGATAATCGTAAAACTTTTCAGATATTTATCGATTTTAATAGTTCTATGTGTAGTCCTGTTTCAACTTCCTTTCTAGTACGTTTAAATGCTAATTTTGATGTAAAACTATGACATATAAGACTTGGGCATTTGCCATATTCATCAATAAAAAGTGTCAGTTTTCTTACCGTTCTTCCTAATTGTGATTGTCAATGTGAAATTTGTTCCTTAGCCAGGCAAGCCCGACTCTCTTTTTCTATTAGTCACCTCATTTTTAAATCTATTTTTGACTTGATTCATATATACATATGGGGTCCTTATAAATTACTTACTTATAATAATTAAAAGTATTTCTTGACTATAGTGGATGATTACAGTAAAGGGACTTGAACATATTTGTTGACCACTAAAAGGAATGTATTTTCAATTATTCAATGTTTCTTATAAATGATTGAAAGATAATTTGGCAAGATGGTGAAAATTATTAGATCTGATAATGTTATGGAATTAGGAAAGAGTGTTGCAGCTTCTAATTTTTTCAGTTCTCAAGGAATTATACACCAAACTTCATGTGTTGCTACCCCCACAACAAATTGGGGCAGTTGAGAGAAAGCATAGACACTTGTTTGAAATTTCAAAAGCTCTAATATTTCAATCCAAAGTTTCCATGATTTATTAGCATGAGTGTATACTTACAGCCACCTACTT
>NW_025894255.1:0-2641 GCF_002878395.1 Capsicum annuum
CTGATTCCCGTGATTTAGCTAGCTACAAAATTCTTAAGTAGCCGATTCTTTATTTGGCTTTTCATAATTACTCTGAGAATCCTACACACGATACTCCTCAGATGAGACTGCTGTGTGACGACACTCAACCTCACTGCCAGATGAAAATAAGCTTAGTCATAGGTTTGGCAAACTCTCTTTACAGTTCTACCCCATTGCTTATATGATTTTTTTTTTTAAAGGGCAGCCCGGTGTACTAAAGCTCCCGCTATGCGTGGGGTCTAGGGAAGGGCCCGACCACACAAGGGTCTATTGTATGCAGCCTTGCCTTGGCATGCATTGCAAGAGGTTGTTTCCAAGGCTTGAACCCGTGGCCCCCTGGTCACATGGGAGTAACTTTACCAGTTAATTCCAAGCTTCCCTTCGCTTATTTGAAAAAGTTAATCACGAATAAACTATATTAACCCGTGAAGGAACTAATCATACGTGGCACAGTTTTGAACTTCTCTCTTTGTCTTTGGTGACTATGGAATCACAGGGGACGCGGAGTTGTTTGTCGTTTATTGAGCCAACTTGTGTCATTAGAGGAAAAAAAGTAGATTATGAACACGAAATGGCAGAAATTTGAAGAGGAATGGATAAACAAAGTAGTTGCTACTCATTGATTAGTGAGAAATGAATGATCGTTGCAAGCTGATTGGAGATCGTTGAACTTATGTCTTGTGGAACTTAATTTGAATGATAAGCACTAAACAAGGTTCAAGAAATGGCATAAAAAGGCAGTTAATAAGGAAAGGATGGTTGTTTGATCTATATTTCAATTACTGTTACAGAATGTGAAATCTTTCCTTATACACATTCTGCCATGCATACAAGAAATCTATGTTTCTGTCGACACATACCTCTATTTGATCTTGCAGATTCTCATTTAAGTTCGTAGTTGAGAATTTTTCTAAGTTTTTCCTTATTTCACTAAATCAAAAAAACGCACCTCATGATGTACCACACATCTGGTGCCTTCGTACGATTGCATGTATTAACTAAGATGATAGAACGTACTATACCCTATAATCTAATGGAAGAGAAGTAACATAAGATGAAAGAGTGGTGATGTGTAATATGTAGGGTATTTAGTCATCAAATATATTTGATCGTGATATCTGTATTTTAATCTCCACGCTTTAATATGTGATTTAGAGTATTTCTGTTGGATGGTGTTTATAATTGTCAACGTTGTTAGTTCCCTTTTTTGCAATATGCATCTATTAAATATTTTGCAGCATTGTGTTTCTGCCTTTATGACCATATCTTGCATTATCTTTTTTCTGTATCCTCTTGCAGATACCTATATACTTGAGAGTCACTAAAACAATCAAGTTAAACATTAAGGAATCAGATAGTATTGGACATGTCAAAGCGTTGCTACATGATAAGGAGGGCATACCGGTATGTCTTCAACAGCTGCTTTCAGGAGATGATAAGCTAGCGGATGGATGGAAGCTAGTTGATTATGGCATTTGCGAGAACTCCACCCTTCATGCTTATGTTGAAGATTCAGTCCCAGTGATCACACTGTATGTAAAGAGATCATACGCCTAAGGTATTGTAACTGTTATTTCAAAGATCTATAGTACTATCCATGATATGAAATATAGGATTCTGGTCAAAGAAGGAACAGACTCGGGCAAATTCTCTCTTTTTCATGATGGAAAGCTTCTCGAAGATGGCAAAACCTTAGCTTTTCTCAATATTCATGATGGATCAACCCTTCATATGGTGCGTAATCCTGGAGACAGGTATCTAATCAAAGTTGTAATGCCAGATTATCAAGTCGAAGAAATAGAAGTCATGGCTACTTTATCTGTTCGCCATGTTAAAACGGCTATAGAGAGCAAGGTTGGTCACTCAATTGGCGATAAGCCTCTCTTCATGACAAAACAGAAGCTGGAAGATGAGAAGCAACTCTATTACTATGATATCAAAGCAGGCTCCGTCTTACTGGTGGTGGAGGGAACGATGCAGATCTATGTCGTTAGACGTACTGATCATGTATGTGCAATACTGGACGTTCACAAGAACAATTCGGTCAAGGAAGTGAAGGAACTGTTTCTAGATAAGCTTGGAATACCTGTTCATCTCCAAAAGCTTACCTTCGAGGGAAAAGGTTTATTAGTTGATTCCCGGACTTTATCTAGGTACAAAATTTGCAATGAGTCGATTCTAGATCTGGATGTTCATAATTGCTCCGAGAATCCTACACGTGGTACTCCTCAGACTGGACTGCTGCGTGATAACACTCAACCTCACCGACAGATGAATTCAGTCACAGGTGCGTCAAGTTCTGTTATGAACCATACTGATGACGCGGAGGACAGCAGAGCTAACACAAGAGATCAGTGTAATCTTACTCCGCGTACAACAAGTAACCGTGTGTGAAAAACCACCTAACAGATTTAGTTGAATATGTCGTGGAGCTGGGGAACTGCGCGTTATGGTGCGCGTGGAGTATGAGAAATCTGTTAGACGTCGCTATCTCTGTATCGTGTTATTTCTTTACTGTTTCATTGCAATTTCCAGTTTTTTGCAACTTTGTTTGGTTAACTAAGATACTCAGTCAAGCTGCTTTGGTATTGTGCTTGTATCAGACACATACAATATGTTG
>NW_025894256.1:0-2675 GCF_002878395.1 Capsicum annuum
AAATAACTGGAAACGATGAAGAAACTGCATTGACCATCAGGGACAATGTAATAGTAGAACAAAGCGAGATGATTGCCGAACTCGCAAAAAAATTTAAAATGCTTCAGAAGGAGATTAATCATACTCAAGATTTAGCTAACCTGTCCATCACTATCAATGGTCCCACTCCATGAGGGAATGGACTCCACTCTAGATCCCTCCCCTTAGTACGCCTATTATCGGGGTCCATCCAAATAACATATCATCTATTTCCGCTCCTCAACTTGTCCAAAACACCAATTGCAAAAAAAACCCAGATGCTTACCATCCATAAAATTCATCCCTAACCTCACAAAAACCGTCTCCAAATCCACAAAATTCATTCCTAAATTCCCAGAACCTATTTTCAAATCCATAAAACCCGCTTCCAAATCCATAAAATTCGCTTCCAAATTCATAAAATTTATTCCCAAATCTACCGAATCTTCCAAATCCATCTCCGAATCCATAAAATCCATTTTTGAATCCATAAAATCTTTCTCAGATCCCACCAAACTACTCCCAAATTCCATAAAACTTTTCAATTTCCAAAATGTCCTTCCCACCTACTACCCAACCTCTTCTTATCCTCAGAATCAAGCTACCCTTCTAAATCCTTCTCATGTCATCGTATCCCCTGACATCTACAATACCTTTCCCAATCTCGCGATAGAACATTACGAGGAGTAGGAAAAAGATTGGAGAACTGGGCATAAAATAAAGTTATTGGCTATAAATGAAGAGATCATGAAGATCAAGGAATCCCATGGGGCAGGGAACAATTATGATCTAGGTTACAATGATCTATGTGTTCACCCTGAAATAGATCTACCAGAAGGATACAAGGTCCCCAAATTTGAAATATTTGATAGTACTGGAAATCTAATGGCCCATCTGAGAAGGTATTGAGATCAAATGGTGGGGGTAGGAAAAAATGAGGCATTATTGATGCGCTCGTTCAGCCAAAGTTTAAGCGGCGAAGCCTTAGATTGATTTATGTCTCAAGAACTGACAAGATAGATTAGTTGGAGGGCATTGTCTAAAGGTTTCCTTGATAGGTTTGTGTTTAACATTGAAATAGGCCTTGACAGATATTCATTAGACTAGATCAAGTAAAATAATGATGAGTGCTTTCGAGACTATGCCTTCCATTAGAGAAAAGAAGCTACCTAAGTACAACCTCCCATATCTGAGAAAGAGATAGTGTCTGGGTTTTCTCACGCTCAGGAGGGAGAATATTATACTAGGATGGTGTCCGCTGTCTGGGAAACTTTTGCAGATTTGGTGAAAATTAGGGAATCACTAGAAGAAGGTATTCAAACAGGAAAGATTGTCAAAACCTCAACATTGTCTGGGACTTCTATGTTCCTGAAGAAGGAAAAGGAGGATGTAGGTGCAGTCTCTGCTGATTCTGTTACTAAGATAAAGAAGAGATTCAAGCCTAGGAACATTCTCTCTTCTCCGCTGTCACCAAATTTTCAACACATATTCTACACCCAACCCCAATACCAAGCTCCACTTCCATATGTCTAATTCCAATACCAAGCTCCACTTCCAAATATCCAATCCCAATACCAAGCTCCACTTCTAAATATCCAATCCTAATACCAAGATCCACTTCCAAATATCCAATCCCAATACCAAGCTCCATAGCCAAATATTTTACCCCAATACCAAGTTCCACAATCGAATTATCAACCTCATGTTCAAGCCACCCTTAAAAATAACCGAACAAATGTCCAAGTGCCTCTAAATTATCATCAAGTACCTCCTCCTGCTAATTAGAACCATTATAACCCTCCACATCCAAACCTCAAAAAAAGACATCCCCGAAACTTCACGCTGTTGGCCGAAAGTCGCACCCAACTCCTTGAAAGATTGAAAGATGCCGGTCATTTATAGCCTATTCAACCAAAACTTACCAAACCCAATTCTTAATTTTATCATACCAATCAAAATTATGCCTATCATTCAGGAGCAGCGGGGCATAGTACCGAGGATTGTATTAACTTAAAATATAAGATCCAAGATTTGATTGATCAAAAGATCATCACACTTCAATAGCCGACACCAAACATCAACAGTAATCCATTGCCTAATCATGAGGAACCTGCATTTAATATGATTAAAATAGTGGGCGAATGGGCGTCTAGTAAGACCATCACTAAGGTGAATTTAGAAAAGCTCAAAATAATGAAAGAGGTGGAGAAGATAGAGAGAGCCATGGCTGCCTTAAGTGTCAATGAGAAGCCCCCATTTATAGTGATGACAACCTCAACTCAAGTGTACACTCCCCCGCCTAGGAAGGAATTTAGAGACCATCGCTGCCCAAGGGATGACACAGTTCTGACAATGCTACATTCCAAGAGGTTTGATCAATAGGAAGGTTTCACAAAAAAAGCCAATCACTGAAGGAGAGGCCGAGGAATTTTAGAGGTGTATGTGACTGAAAGACTACTCAATTGTCAAGCATTTAGAGAAGACTCTGCCCAGATTTTCATTTTGGCACTATTAATGAGTTCGCAATACCACCGATAAGCTTTATTGAAGGTCTTGGATGAAATGTATGTTCTCATAGGCACGAGTGTTTAGAATCTAGCTGCGATGATAGGAAATATTATGGGAAGTCATCATATATCCTTAAGAGAAGAAGAGTT
>NW_025894257.1:0-4584 GCF_002878395.1 Capsicum annuum
TCATATGCTAAGATTATGACTTGGTTGGATAAGTCATATAGTAGACACTATTTGATCCATGGTTTTAGGATTGGCCGTGATTGGGTGGGTACCAATCATAAGTTAGGTTACGACTTGTAAGGAGATCAGTCGTAACCCTACGTCGGGTTTTTTAGGATTTAAGTAGGGGGTTCTGGACATTTCCCTGCTTAATTTAATAAGGAACCAGAACTTCTAATACACTTAGGAGATTATTTACCCTATTATTTCTCTCTCAAAAACTTAGAATCTCTTCCAAAATATATCATAATTCTCTCAAGAGCTTTTGGGGCAAAGAGCTAGGGGTTCAACTAAGGGATTACTTTGGGATTACTATGGGCAAAGAGCTCAGTCAACAAAATCAGTGTGAGTTCAGTCAAGCCTAGTACAATCTAGTGATCAGTTAAGTGTCGAGTCAGTTGGGAGTAGGATTCAACACTGAGCAAACCCAGGGACATGGGCATTCCTGCCAGTAGAGGGTTTGAACCTTAGTAGCAGTCCTTGAGTTATATAACTATATTGCCAGCATAGTGTAAATCATCTTCCTGTCGGACTAGGGTTGACGTAACTATATACATCTTATAAGACTTCCTACTAGATTAAGGTTGACCTAGCTAAAGTTAGTAACCCATGGAACAGTGCTAACACTCTTCCAACTGGGGGACCCTAAATTAGTCCCTAATTAGGGTATGTCGATTAGATGATAGCTACCATAGTTACAGTTTTAGTATTCAATATTTAGTAATCAGTATTCAATACATAACTCATTTCAGTTCAACATGATCATGACATACAGTTATCTATTATTCAGTTATCAGAAACTCAGTACTTTAGCTTCAGATAAATTCTGATAGATGATATATGTTTGGTATAGTAAGCTGAACTCTTGGATTGAGAAAGATCACCATTCTATGCCCTTCATGGACAGATGTTACATCAATTTGTTGGTAGAGATTAGTATTATTTTCTTGATGGTACTCGAGTTATAACAATGTAACAACCTGAATATTTTATGTTACATGTGAAATATATGTTTTGTGTGATTTGACTATTTTACCCCCTTTTCATAGTTTCATTATAGCATTTTTGGAGTGTAGGGATGACTGACATGGTTCATAATGCATTTTGGTGCCTATTATGCAATATTGTGGTTTTTGGAGGCATCGAGAGCCTTATTATAGACTTATGTGGTTAACTTTTGATCCGTGCAACCGATGGCTAAATAGAATATGCCAGTAGGTACAAAATGTCAATTTTAGTGTGGTAACATATTTGGTGTGGTTTTATGACTTTTAAATCTAATTTCGACCCTCGATTTGGAAAATTATGATTTTGGATTTCGGGGGTCAACTTTGTGAAAATGACATCTTTCCAAAATTATGATATCACGATTGAGTCCAAAGCATCAAATTTAGTTTGGTTACATAGTTTGTTTGCATACATTGGATTCCGAATAAATCCTGAGGCCTTGGCAAAAATATGGAAAGTTTCCAAGTTTCCAATTGATATCTGGTGTGCTGATGATCGCCAACCCTGACCACAATCGTGGCTAGTGAGATTTCCTTGACCCTAGTGTGATCACAATTGGTATGTCCAGGTGGGGGATAGTTCAATCTCACACCCTGGGTCATGATAACTATATCTGAAAACCTGAAAGGGGTATAAATAGACCCCTTAAGTCGCGAATTAGCTCATTATTCACCTTGTCTCTTGAGAGCTAAACCTTAAAATAGTGTGAGAGCTTAAAAGTGAAGCTTGTAGGTGCTTTAGAAGTTAGATTAATGTCCATTTCTTGATTCTCTTACGGATTTAAGGTTAGAATTCACCCTTTTCTTAGTGAATTTCTTGATTAATTACTCAGAATCCCAAAAACTTAAGACTTGATTATAAACCCCAATTTCACTTATTTTCACTTGAATAATCTTCCTAATCCTATAATTACTTACTTCTCAATTTAACCTTCAAAATAACCTCAATTCTTGATTTTAAATTAACTTCAAAGGTTTTACGTGATAAAGTTTTAAAATGGTTTTTCTTCAATTTGAACTTCATTTTTAACTCGATTTGACTAGATTTTTTAGTTGTATGTTCCTAAAGGTATGGGGAACATATTTTTGAAATAAAGTTATGATTTTTCCCTTCTTCTTCCAAAATTCCTCTTGAGGGTCTGTTTCGACCCCAAACTAATAGTAGGAAATATTGGTATTGTTGTCCTTGTTTTAAATCTTCATTTCTTGGTTTTAGATGATTTTGGGATCATTTATGAGGATTAAGGTCAACAATTAAAGTGTTGCGGACCAATTTTTTACCTTGAGGTAAGTTATGGCTTAACTCTTTCAGACTGGGCTGGGTAGTTAATTTATATAAAAAATGCATGTTAAGGGGATGGGAACTAATCTTGAAATTGTCTATCTTAATGTGTAGTGCCCATGTGGGTCCTATATATGATTTCATTATTGGTTTCAATATATTATGTGATATGTATGAACGTATGGGTCCTATGTGATATGGATAGCCTGAAATTTATGTGAATAATTATATTATGTTGTTGAAATGCCTCACGCGGTACCATTGGTGTGTTGGCTACATTCATACTTTATCGGCATGTGAATCATGTGGAATTTCATGGATGTTGGCTCACGTAGTTGTGGAATATATTATTATGGTTTGTTGTAGAAATACATTATATGGTCAGTTGTGCAAATACTAATTGTGATTGGTTGTGAGTGTTACATCCTCATATCATATGCATTCATGAAACATTGGTACCACTATGGCAATATTTGAGAGATACTGGCAACATATTTTAAAACCCTTCTTGAGGGATATTCCAGGAAGGAGATATTATGACATCTTATAAAACCCTCCTTGAGGGATGTGCCAGAGAAAAGATATGATAATTGGATTGTATATGGGTTGATGAACCCCTCATAGGTCCCATATTCAGATACTTGCCTTTGTGGGTGTATAGGGAGGTTGTGCGATAACCTCATGCATCATTACTCTTATTGTGCTTACTTCGTGATGGCTATGATGTGATTGTACTTCTTCTTTGATTTATTCCTTATCTAATTATTCTATCTTCTTATATTTGTACTCAATGATATTGTATGTATATTGTCCTTACTTGTCCTACTTGTATGTGATATATTATATACTTGTGGTCCTTTCAGTATTTTTTAAAATATATGTGATATATTAGAATTGTTATTGAAAGTGGTATGGGCTACCATTATGGGACTTTTTCTGATTGCAGGTGACCTATCCTAAGTGTATATTTTGTATGTCTTATTTTCTACTTTTCTTGGTCGTACTATGATACATATTGAGTACAAGTGGACCATACTCACTCCGACTGTAAAATTTTAGTGCACATTCAGGTTTGGGTGTGCCCTATGTTGCTTGATTTGGGAGATTGTTGGAGATTTCAAGGTCGTGGTTGATTTTCATTCCTTTAAATTTCTTCTACTGTCTTACTCTACCATTATACTTTGTCTTTACTAGTTTCCAGAGATTGAGTTTTATTTTTTAAACTTCTTATGTATTTCTTTAATATTCAAGTTATACTAAATATGTTTTTATACTGTTGACATAAGGTTTTAGGAGTTATGGTTGCATTGTGGTCTATGTTTGTTTTCGCATTTGTTATACTTATATGGTTTGGCTTCACTCTAGGAGTCTTACCTTGGGGGTATTTGAAGCATCCCATGTTTGGACCCTTAGAAAGTGTCCAGGAATCTCATTCTTCGGGCCCATTATAACTCATGGTACGATCTGTAAACTAGAGTACGAGTGGTGAAGACCTATCATAAGCTGACCATTGTTAGTTGGTAGGATGGTCTTGGACACTGGAATGGATACGCCTTGAGGGTATGAGTCATAAGGCATGGGTACGAGTCGTATAGGTGACTCGTAAGGTGGATCATGGGTATGGATCATATGCTAAGATTATGACTTGGTTGGATAAGTCATATAGTAGACACTATTTGATCCATGGTTTTAGGATTGGCCGTGATTGGGTGGGTACCAATCATAAGTTAGGTTACGACTTGTAAGGAGATCAGTCGTAACCCTACGTCGGGTTTTTTAGGATTTAAGTAGGGGGTTCTGGACATTTCCCTGCTTAATTTAATAAGGAACCAGAACTTCTAATACACTTAGGAGATTATTTACCCTATTATTTCTCTCTCAAAAACTTAGAATCTCTTCCAAAATATATCATAATTCTCTCAAGAGCTTTTGGGGCAAAGAGCTAGGGGTTCAACTAAGGGATTACTTTGGGATTACTATGGGCAAAGAGCTCAGTCAACAAAATCAGTGTGAGTTCAGTCAAGCCTAGTACAATCTAGTGATCAGTTAAGTGTCGAGTCAGTTGGGAGTAGGATTCAACACTGAGCAAACCCAGGGACATGGGCATTCCTGCCAGTAGAGGGTTTGAACCTTAGTAGCAGTCCTTGAGTTATATAACTATATTGCCAGCATAGTGTAAATCATCTTCCTGTCGGACTAGGGTTGACGTAACTATATACATCTTATAAGACTTCCTACTAGATTAAGGTTGACCTA
>NW_025894258.1:0-1023 GCF_002878395.1 Capsicum annuum
GTATCAGTATTCAGTTTTAAATTTTAAGTATTTTTTGATGTTTTGAAAGTTATGGCCAGTTTTTGCATTTATTATTTATATTATGCAGTGTCCAGGTATAGATATCAGTAGAGGGTTAGCTTGTGGTCCTTTGGGATCATGAGAACCGTGTGACGTTCTAATTCTAGAAAATTAGGTCATTACAAACTTGGTATCAGAGCCTAAGGTACTATAGTATCCTAGGGAGTCTGAAAAGCCACATCTAGTAGAGTATTGTACATGGGTGTGTTGTGCACCACATTTATGTACAAGAGGCTATAAGATATTTTTGGGAGCAGTTTCCCTTCTTTCAGTATTCACATCGTGCGAGTGAGCATGAGCTCAAGTTGATCCTCAGTCTAATACACCTCTTTCTTCCATTTACAGAGTATGCCTCCTCATAGAGATTATATCCATAGGTTTGATGACCAGCCTTCTCCGCCTGTAGATCCTGAGAACGAGAGTGTGTCATATGCTGAGTTTCGGGTAGCTTTTTAGGTGCTAGCCTAAGCTTTGACTAATGTTCAGGGTAACCATCAAGTTGTGTCCCTACCTCATCAAGATGGGGGTTTAGCTATAGCTAGAATTAGATATTTCATGAGAATGAGCCCGCTAACATTCTTTAGGTCAGTAGCAGGTAAGGACCCAACACTTTATCTAGAGGAGGTGGGGAAGATTACCTAGATTATGCATATTTCTAAGAAGGAGAATGTAGAGTTAGCATCCTATAGGCTGAAGGATATTGCTAATGATTGGGTAGTGATATGAAAGAAGGGTGAGGGGAGGATGCAGCTCCCGTGACTTAGCAAGAGTTTTAGGGTGCCTTCTTAGATAAGTTTTTCCCGCTAGAGATGAGAGAGGCTAAGGTAGAGGAGTTCATGAACCTAAGGCAAGGCTCCATGACAGTGAAAGAGTATTGTCTTAAGTTTAACCAGTTAGCTAAGTATGCTCCTAACTTAATGTAGCGCCCCGGAAAATGGGTCCCGGAGCATCACACGGTGCTTG